>NW_027305490.1:1357580-1657580 GCF_039555335.1 Amphiura filiformis | reverse complement strand
CCTTTTCCACATATGCGGTTTACACTCAAGAGGGACGGACGCAATAGCTTTTTCTTCCAAAAACTCCATGTATAAGTTGGCCACCACCGGTGAAACAGGGCTGCCCATGGCCGCGCCAAATCTTTGTTTGAAAATTTTGCCCCTGAACAGAAAGTATGTGGTTGTGAGGACGAAACGCATAAAAGTTCAATGACATAAATCCACTGAAAGCAAGGTGCGGTCTTTCAACGTAGTGTCTTGCTGAAGTCTGTTCTTTATTACCTCTAGCGACTCAGTGATAGGCGTGTTGGTAAACAATGAAACCACGTCATGAGAGTTGAATATCTCACCTTCCTCAATAAAAACTTCTGCCATGTCCTCAGCGAGATTTTTTGAATTTAACACATGATGTTCAGTTGTGCCGACTAACGGTGCAAGTATGTCAGCCAAGGCTCGGGAAGTTTGATATGCAATTGAACCAGTATAGTCAACAATTGGTCTGACTTTATTGCCTTCTTTGTGAATTTTAGGCGTGGCGTAAATCCTGGGGACATTCTCCGCAGTAGGGTAAAGGTAGTCATACTGTGCTCTGGTGATCTTATTCTCAGTCTTAAATCTAGTTAGAATAGAAACCAACTCACGTTTGTATTTGGCAGTAGGATCTTTTGTTAGCACTTCGTATGTCTTTTCATCACTAAGCATGTTGTTAAGCTTCTGTTCATATTCATCAGTGTCCATAACCACGGTGGCCTTGCCTTTATCCGCAGGCAAAATGAGGATTGATTCATCTTTTTAAGATCAAAAATCGCTTGCCGTTCCTCCTTGGAAATGTTTGACTTCGGTGGTTTTGCACTCACGAGCGTGTTGGCCATCTCCGATCTGAGCACCGTCGCTTCATTTTGCGGTAGTTTGTAACATGCAAGCTCCGTAGCAACAATATACTCATCGTGGGGATTCTGTTGGCGATGGAGCAAAATTCAAGCCCTTGGCGAGAACACGTTTTGTGGATCAGTAAGCTTATGCTTCGACAGGTTCACTACCCATTTTTGAGTTGTTCACCTCCTAATTCCGGATTTTCAGGCGTATTCCTTCTCTTTGAAGACTGTTGTAATCTCTCCAATTTTTGTTGATGCCGCCATTTTGTCTTTTGGAATTCGCTCTCTGACTTCCGCGTCACGTGATCGGTCACCTGTTGTTTTGTGTTTTCCGACACCCGCGAAAATAAATCATCCTCGATTTGCGATTTCTTGCACTTAAAGTCTGTAATTTTGTTGTTGATTACCCGGATCGTTCCCGAATTAGCTGGGTTTGTGCCTTTTGACAATACTGCGGCGTTTGCTGTATTGATGGGACATTTTAGCCGCAAACTGCGTGGGGTAATTTCCGATTCCTTACAACGTAGGTTAAACACTAGATGGTTCCTGTGTCTGGTGATCTTTTTCCCAATATTTTCCAAGTCGCGTACGTTCTTCACGCTATTTTGTCCATATTCATTTCTTAAGTCCGTAAATAAATTCATCAGGTTTGCAGAAATTCAGAATACAAGGTTCGTTTTTCAAAACCAAAAAATACTGTTTTACACTGACCTGACAGTTTCGAGTGTCTTGGGCGACACTCTTCTTCAGAGTGATCTATGTCCACACACCTCCGGCGGATTTCGTTTTCTAAGTCACATCTATGACCCAATCATCTCCGGAGATGAAAACCGCCGAAGGTGTGTGGACATAAATCACTCTGAAGAAGAGTGTCGCCCAAGACACTCTAAACTGTCAGGTCAGTGTAAAACAGTATTTTTTGGTTTTGAAAAACGAACCTTGTATTCTGAATTTCTGCAAACCTGATGAATTTATTTACGGAGTATAGGGTTCCTTTTCCAAGATGGAAATTGACAGTTTAGTTTTTCAGCAATTTGATCTGAATTTCAGTGTTCATAAAATTATTAATATGTTAGTGCAATATACTCGCATGAGTATTTTGATTGATATTTAGGTGAATACACAGAATTTAAGCTTGAGGTTTTGCACACTTCATCCTGTGAGATATTGAAGAAATACAAAGCTTTGAAAAACAAACTGGGGTTTTTCTCCAATTGTACATGTATATTGCACTGGTGAATGGGGGAAGCTTGTAAGATGAAATCCCAACATAGTTGCATTAATTTAGCTGTTTGTTTTTCTCAGCCATGCTTCATCTTGTGCAATCACAACTTCCCATTTGTTGTTCTCTAATATGAATGTTATTATTTTCAAACACTTTCTGTCATTATCTTGTAGTTGATGGATGTAACACCGCAGCAGCAAAAATGGATAGTCGACCACTTAAGACACACGCTAGACATTCACAATCTGCATTATAGAGCAACACTTGATGTAATTGAAAGAGTAGACATAGCTAAATTGTTGCTTGCTATGGACCTGAATAAGCTGAGTTTGCTTAAAGGACGTAGCATTGGTGACATTGATTTGAAAGGTACAGTGACAAAGTTCTGTATTGCCACAACAACTATCTGCCTTTGCATTCTGCTTCTTCTTGCCTTTCCCATGCGTATGGCTTTGAATAGTGTATATCAAAAAAATTGACAGCATTGATCCCATTCAGCATGAACTCTTATCATGTTTAGTTTACAAATATTCATAGGTGATACATGTACTGCCAGCATTTGGGGGGGGGGAGCAACCGTAGAATTCAGTGCCAACCCTACTCAAGTTTCACTAAGACTGTATCACTGAACATCATTGTTTAAAAACGACACAAGATTAGAAACAAGACACCTAGATAGGCACTGTATTTAGCAGTTGTGCCTCTTTTGTACTGACATGTATGATTTAAATAATCCAATGTTACATTAGTTAGTACAATTTGAAGTGGAAATTATAGTATTGAGATCTGTTGGAATTTCACTTTCTGTGACTATATACCATCAATAGGATTACTTCTCTGGTCTTCAAAGTGACCAATTAGGTGGCGTTTAGGGGGTTTAAAGAGGTGAATGCATGACCTACAAAAATTGGTCCCTGGAAATTAATTTGTATGATAATTAAAATGTGTTACTAACATTGCTATTATGGTTTTGTTTTTTTACAGGTACTTAGATAAATAAACAAGCAAACATGTGGTCAGCAATAAGGAAGTTGGAGATTGTTGAGTTGCCGGAAAAGGTTGCTCAGAGGAGCAGATGGTGGGCTAAGGAAAGAGATGCTGTGGAGCGAGGAGGTAGAGAGAGAGGAGAGGGAGGAGGTGGAAAGGGAGAAGAAGGAGGCAGCGGAAACGGAAGAGGCAGCGAGGAGAAGACAAGAAGCAGAAGAAAGACGCATTGAAAGAAAGCAAGAGGGACAGACTCTGATGAAGAGAGAGATGCCTATGTCATCTGTAGCTTGTGAGAGTGCAATTTCCACCCAGAACCGTACTTTTAGAAGGCTCACTGCTTCCAACCTACAGAACCTGATGACCATTCATGCTGTAGTGGCAGATGACTTCAACTTTGACAGAGTAAAATTTTGCACTATGGGAAACCTCTGCAGCAAGAATGATCGAGAACTTACTACTACATGTAGTTACTAGAAGTGGTCATTGTTTTCTAAAATGGTTTCTAATCTGGTGACTAGCGCACAGATCCATGACTGCAAACATGCTGAAATATAACTCCAGCAAGATCTAACAGCAAGAAACAACAAAGAACTATAGATCAATACTCCTTAGGTTCTGATAGTGACGGAGAAAGGAGCGGCTACTCGAAGAAAAATCCCATCTGGGGTTAATTACTGCAATAATTTCACATATCGACAGTGACGAGGTACAAAAATGTAACTCAAGCAGAAGATGGTGGTTTGGGAGAGTTAGGAGCCATCAAAGACCTGATTAAACTTGTTACAGATGACCCAGGACCAAATTCAGATACGGCTACGCCAACCACAACGACAATTTCCACGACAGCCCCTTAAAAAAAACCACACTGGACTGAAAGTCATCAAGAATGAATTTAAGATCAGCGGACAGATTGGTAAGGCAAACCAGAAGAACAGACTGACTTACTCCAGTCTGATCCATCAGATTGATAGTGTGATCAGCAAGAAGTATGCAGAAAAAGAAGTGGTAGAAGCCATCATCAAAGCAATTTCACCAGGTGTCAGACTTCGAAGCTATCTGGAGAGCTGCCCTAGTCTCTCGCTAGCGCAAGTGAAACGAGTATTACGTAGTCACTACCAGGAACAGGTTGCTACTGATCATGAACTGTATCATGAACTCACCGTGGCACGACAAGAGAAAAGTGAGACGCCCCATGAGTTTGTGATGCGGGCATTAGATCTGCGGCAGAAGATCATAGTGGCATATCAACCACTGATGACTCTGGCATCAAATATGACCCCGCCACAGCCAGGGACCTCTTCCAAATGGCTGTGAAGACCGGACTCCAGAACGACAAGGGAAACGACCAACGGTCACGTCCGGGGGACAGGCAGTGACCCAACCAGCACATATGTCCCCACAAATATGCCATTTAACACCAAAATATCAAAAACTGGTCAAGCTTGTAGGACACAAGTGTACCATTTGTTGCAGCATTAATGGAAAGGCTGTGACAGCTCTTTGGGACACTGGGGCCCAGGTATCAGTGATCTCTCGAGGATGGCAGAAGAAGAATCTTCCAAATGTTCAACTCCGACCCCTCACTGACCTGTTGGACCCAGATACTGACCTTCAGCTGAGCGTAGCCAGTGGTACACAGATACCATATGATGGCTGGATACCCGTCATCCTAGACATGTCACTGGATGGAAAGGTAGCCCAACAGATTTCAGTTCCATTTCTGGTTTCTGTAGATCCACTGTCTGCAGGGTTCGATTTACTTTGAAAAATTTGCGTAGCAATTTTTAGCGAAAACCTTATTTCGGTGATGTTCTTATAATATTAACATATGTTTACATAGTAAAAAATTGCTATACAAGCTGAAATTTGTGTAGCAGGTTGTCCAAAATGGGGAGCATTTTGCTCCACGACACCAGTTAAATCGAACCCTGACTGTCTGACTCCATCATCGGGTATAATGTAATCGAGGAAATTATAAGAGGACCCACAAATGCACGAAAACCTACCATTAAAGCGATCATAAACCTTGTCAACACAAATGACCCCTGTGAAGTAAAGGCCGGCAAAACATATATGGTTGTTCCGGGAGAGCAGCAAGTTCTTATCACATGCCGAATACACCTAGGACTATAACCGGACAGTTTACCACACTCTTCTTTCCTGACGAGCTGGAATGCAGGTCCAGTGGGTTACAGGTACCAGAACTGGATTGCAAGGAAGGATGCATGGGGAAATGACAAGTTGATGAAAAATCTACTGCTGAGCTACCCCCACCTCCACTAGATCGAACCAGCCACTCCCTTCAATTTCTCATCCACCTCCCTCAACTGCTGAGCCATCTTCACCTCCATCTTGCAGCAGTCAGCCATCTAACCCGCCATTAAGTATGTGCCAATGCAATCCATTTGGAATGAAGCAGGCACTGAGTAGGTCCTTGAAGAAAACAAGAAATAATTTACCAAAGGACTCAAGTCAAAAGGCCAATTTGTTGTCAAATATCATACATGTAGCAACAGATCTGTCACTAAACAAGGACTATGTTCTTCTAGGATGTACCATTCTTGAGTTATAATCGAAAAGGTCAAAGGTTAGGCTTTTGGCTCTATGAGGGCCAAAAACATTAAAGTGCTCCGATGTTGCAAAAAGAGGTGTCAAAATCTTCATTTTGATAAATCAATTCAAATAAGGATAGGACTGCACCATCTTGGATGTTTCGTTACCCAGGTAACAGAGCAAAATAAGTCAAGGTCAATGGGCCTCAATGGTACTTTTCAAATATTTTTGCAATTTTCATTACAGGTTGAAGCAGCAAAGACCCTTGACAATGACCAGCAAGTCAGAAATGTCAGAATTAAAGAAGACAACACAGATATGCAATTATCCAAAAGCCCTGTCAAAATAGGTAAAAATCAAGGCTACCAATAGTAGTGTTAAAAAGAAGAGCTACCTTAGAGAATTGGCATTAAGCACACTGCAGATTTACAGATGTTGAGGTTAATATAATACATCACATATTGAATTTTACTTATGTCTATTGAATACACTGGATATTTAAAAATAAAATGTACATGTATGTTTTCAGGTCAAAAAACATTTTCATTGTGAACATTATGGCATTAATGCATGAAAACAGGCAAAATTTATATTTTGTTTTTGCTTTTTTCTTTCAATATATACTTTTAGATGAAGCCCATAACAATGCAAAATTGGAACAAAAGTTCACCTTTATTATATTATATATTATTTATTACTAACATTTAATAATTAAATTAATTTGATAATGACCCATGCTGGAGATAAGAATGGCTTCACTGCTAGAGCTGGATTTATATTTGAAGTTAGCAAATCAGAGGGGGGCTGTCATGGTGAGATGAATGCTGCCAAATATGAACGGTGGTCTACTGAACAGCTATTGCCCAATTTGAAGCCAAATTGTGATTGTGTTTGACAATGCCTCCTATCATAGTGCCCAGGAAGAATTGCTGCCCAGAAAGGGGTGGAGAAAGGCGACTTTCCAGAAGCTTGGCATTCAAAACTGGCTAACTAGGAAACATATACCATATTATGAAGATGATCATTGCAGAGTTTCTTCAACTGGTGGATCCAATACGCCCCATTTACAGCCATAAGAGAGTGGATAACTGGCCAATTTATAACTATTAAATTAAATATCATTTTTGTATTTCTTCAGTTTCCAACTTCAGACAGTTTTAATGGTGAAATAATAGCTATAGAAGAGAAGCAATAAGCGTCAGCAAGCAGCTGAATTCCAGTATGTCATAACAATTTGCATTGAGGACTATTCAGATGAAGGAGTCAAAGAAGTCATGGCAACAGAACAAATCCTGTATGGAACACTACAAATACAGAATACCAAATATATATTGAAAACACTTGAGTAGCTAATGAGTACATCTATATACAAGCTATGTCATAAGAAATTAATATATGGTCATCTTTCATTTTTAAACTAGACATATGAAAGGAGCGAGAGATGAGAGGGAGGAGGAGCCGACTGAGCAGGACGTGGTCATGGTGGTCGACATTATCAAATACGCAAGTGGAGGCAGTAACACCCGTCATGCCCGCCCTGACCATACCGGTAGTCAGAGAGGTTATCAACAAGCCATTTCAACATGTTCAAAACACCTCTGGCCCTTCTCATCGTGCTGATGATCGCAAAGAGAACCCATGGCAGAGGAAGAAATATTTGGGATACTGTGGTAGATCACCCTTATGTAATGTGATCAATTACATAAACTTTTATAGTCATGAACATATAACATTCGTTTCAAATATAACTAACATTACATGTAAAATTGTTCGCATATAAGTTATTCGCATTGATGTTTATACTATTTGTTTCTTTTTAGATGCATCTGATGAGACTCCTGTACGAAAGCGGAAATGGTGTAAACTTCCCTTTGCCCTCGTGGAAAATAGCAGGAAGCGTCAAAAGACCTTTGAACAGAAAAAATCTCGCGTGATTGAAACTACATATATAGAGATTGTTATTACATGTATAATGAATTAATATTTGTTTAAAAGATCATCACTAACCTATTCAATTCATGAAAGAAAGAAGGAAGGAAAAAACAAACAAAACAAAAAACACATCCCTATCGCCATCTCAAAATATCACTTTTGTCAATATTCCGAAAATAAGTGCATAGGCCTACAACTAATAACCCTAATCTTCGTCTCTTAACTCTGCTTCAGTGCTCTCACGTTGAGTGTTGTCCACTTCACTTGCCAATTCTTCTTGAATTCTATAAAAGAATTCTATAAGTTCGCTTTTTTTCGCTTTCTTGCGTTTTTTATATTTTATAATCATCCTCCATGATTGAAGCAATATCATTGGGAAGTTGATCCAGGCTTTGGATAATGATTTGGTCAATCTGTTTGATCGTCTTTGAATGAATTCCTCTTGCGAACTCGGCTTCCTCGCTTGTCACCGCGATTGTATGATTACTGGGCTCTTTTCTGTTTATCTTGTCAGCAAAACTTGCAATGGCAGCTGACAAAATTAAAGCATTGCTTATCAGTATTTTATTATTTTATGAAATCTTAACTATCAACAAGTCTCTATGTAATAATCATTCTTTGGATTTTCAATCATTTTCCTGTTGCAGTGAGTTTCTAAAACAATTAGATGAAGACTGTCCATTCTGGTATGAAACAACTAACCAGAGGTTCAAGTCCGGTTCACTCAACAGGGAACTTTTGACGCTGAGGATGATGGCAATCTGTTTAGACTTCATACTCTTCAACCAAGACTGAGAGGCGGTGTGAGCATTATTCATTGCAGGAGGGCATCTTGCCCTATCACAGGTGCAAGCACTGCCCGTACTCAAATATCATTCTATGGATTCTTAATTATTTTCCTGTTGCAGTGAGTTTCTAAAACAATTAGATGAAGACTGTCCATTCTGGTATGAAACAACTAACCAGAGGTTCAAGTCCGTTCACTCAACAGGGAACTTTTGACGCTGAGGATGATGGCAATCTGTTTAGACTTCATACTCTTCAACCAAGACTGAGAGACGGTGTGAGCATTATTCATTGCAGGGAGGGCATCTTGCCCTATCACAGGTGCAAGCACTGCCCGTACCAAATATATCATTCTATGGATTCTTAATTATTTTCCTGTTGCAGTGAGTTTCTAAAACAATTAGATGAAGACTGTCCATTCTGGTATGAAACAACTAACCAGAGGTTCAAGTCCGTTCACTCAACAGGGAACTTTTGACGCTGAGGATGATGGCAATCTGTTTAGACTTCATACTCTTCAACCAAGACTGAGAGACGGTGTGAGCATTATTCATTGCAGGGAGGGCATCTTGCCCTATCACAGGTGCAAGCACTGCCCGTACCAAATATCATTCTATGGATTCTTAATTATTTTCCTGTTGCAGTGAGTTTCTAAAACAATTAGATGAAGACTGTCCATTCTGGTATGAAACAACTAACCAGAGGTTCAAGTCCGGTTCACTCAACAGGGAACTTTTGACACTGAGGATGATGGCAATCTGTTTAGACTTCATACTCTTCAACCAAGACTGAGAGACGGTGTGAGCATTATTCATTGCAGGGAGGGCATCTTGCCCTATCACAGGTGCAAGCACTGCCCGTACCAAATATCATTCTATGGATTCTTAATTTTTTTCCTGTTGCAGTGAGTTTCTAAAACAATTAGATGATGACTGTCCATTCTGGTATGAAACAACTAACCAGAGGTTCAAGTCCGGTTCAATCAACAGGGAACTTTTGACACTGAGGATGATGGCAATCTGTTTAGACTTCATACTCCTCAACCAAGACTGAGAGACGGTGTGAGCATTATTCATTGCAGGGAGGGCATCTTGCCCTATCACAGGTGCAAGCACTGCCCGTACCAAATATCATTCTATGGATTCTTAATTATTTTCCTGTTGCAGTGAGTTTCTAAAACAATTAGATGAAGACTGTCCATTCTGGTATGAAACAACTAACCAGAGGTTCAAGTCCGGTTCACTCAACAGGGAACTTTTGACGCTTGAGGATGATGGCAATCTGTTTAGACTTCATACTCTTCAACCAAGACTGAGAGACGGTGTGAGCATTATTCATTGCAGGGAGGGCATCTTGCCCTATCACAGGTGCAACCACTGCCCGTACCAAATATCATTCTATGGATTCTTAATTATTTTCCTGTTGCAGTGAGTTTCTAAAACAATTAGATGAAGACTGTCCATTCTGGTATGAAACAACTAACCAGAGGTTCAAGTGCCCGGTTCACTCAACAGGGAACTTTTGACGCTGAGGATGATGGCAATCTGTTTAGACTTCATACTCTTCAACCAAGACTGAGAGACGGTGTGAGCATTATTCATTGCAGGGAGGGCATCTTGCCCTATCACAGGTGCAAGCACTGCCCGTACCAAATATCATTCTATGGATTCTTAATTATTTTCCTGTTGCAGTGAGTTTCTAAAACAATTAGATGAAGACTGTCCATTCTGGTATGAAACAACTAACCAGAGGTTCAAGTCCGGGTCACGCAACAGGGAACTTTTGACGCTGAGGATGATGGCAATCTGTTTAGACTTCATACTCTTCAACCAAGACTGAGAGACGGTGTGAGCATTATTCATTGCAGGGAGGGCATCTTGCCCTATCACAGGTGCAAGCACTGCCCGTACCAAATATCATTCTATGGATTCTTAATTATTTTCCTGTTGCAGTGAGTTTCTAAAACAATTAGATGAAGACTGTCCATTCTGGTATGAAACAACTAACCAGAGGTTCAAGTCCGTTCACTCAACAGGGAACTTTTGACGCTGAGGATGATGGCAATCTGTTTAGACTTCATACTCTTCAACCAAGACTGAGAGACGGTGTGAGCATTATTCATTGCAGGGAGGGCATCTTGCCCTATCACAGGTGCAAGCACTGCCCATACCAAATATCATTCTATGGATTCTTAATTATTTTCCTGTTGCAGTGAGTTTCTAAAACAATTAGATGAAGACTGTCCATTCTGGTATGAAACAACTAACCAGAGGTTCAAGTCAGTTCACTCAACAGGAACTTTTGACACTGAGGATGATGGCAATCTGTTTAGACTTCATACTCTTCAACCAAGACTGAGAGACGGTGTGAGCATTATTCATTGCAGGGAGGGCATCTTGCCCTATCACAGGTGCAAGCACTGCCCGTACCAAATATCATTCTATGGATTCTTAATTATTTTCCTGTTGCAGTGAGTTTCTAAAACAATTAGATGAAGACTGTCCATTCTGGTATGAAACAACTAACCAGAGGTTCAAGTCAGTTCACTCAACAGGGAACTTTTGACGCTGAGGATGATGGCAATCTGTTTAGACTTCATACTCTTCAACCAAGACTGAGAGACGGTGTGAGCATTATTCATTGCAGGGAGGGCATCTTGCCCTATCACAGGTGCAAGCACTGCCCGTACCAAATATCATTCTATGGATTCTTAATTATTTTCCTGTTGCAGTGAGTTTCTAAAACAATTAGATGAAGACTGTCCATTCTGGTATGAAACAACTAACCAGAGGTTCAAGTCCGTTCACTCAACAGGGAACTTTTGACGCTGAGGATGATGGCAATCTGTTTAGACTTCATACTCTTCAACCAAGACTGAGAGACGGTGTGAGCATTATTCATTGCAGGGAGGGCATCTTGCCCTATCACAGGTGCAAGCACTGCCCGTACCAAATATCACAAAGGTACAAGTGATTTGCCTAGTGTGACACATCAAAGTGATCATGATCCAAGCCCTTCATAGATTATGTGACAAGTACAAAGCCTTTTTGCTTTCTTTATTTTTCTACTACATGTATAATGGTGTTGACAATTCATCTAAAAAGTCTTGAAAGAAAGAAGCAGGCTAAGGCTAATGTGACAGGAACAGATGATGCCGAGCAACATGCTGGTTCTTCATGTAGTGCTTCTGCACGCCATTCTAGGAAATTTAGAGCACAAATGCAGAAAGACCCTGACAAAAAGTCAAAATTCAAAGCAGATGAAGCAGCTTACCTAGATGTGAACATCCAGCTAACAGAAAGAGGGGGACAGGGAAATTGCTCACATGCGACAACAGAAATTCCTGACAAAAAGGAAAGCTGAAGAAGCAAGCGGTATAATAACCTCGCAAAAGAAAGCAAAAGTACTCACCCGTATCGAAAAACCAAATGGATAGAACCTCTGCAAAATCATATTGAATCTCAGGAACCCATGGAGATGGAAGAAGTTAGAATTGAAAAAGGAGAATCCAACACACTCAAGAGAACGGTAATCAAAACATGAAAATGCAGGACAAGTGTTCCACGTGTGGGGGATTTTATTCCAAGGTGTACATTAAGAGACACCAGAATGTATGAAGAGACACCAGAACAATATGTATCTGACAGTAGCAACTGTGATACAAAACCAATAAGGCTTGATATGTTTGTAAGGTTCACAAGCAGAGAAAATAGCCATTTTGTGATGAATGTACTAGGAAGATTTAGGTCTGATTCAGTTGGCGAGATGTGCAATAGATCCAGTACTCATGGAAAAAGAAACTGTGGTCAAAAGAGAAGAGAAAAGAGACAATACTGCCCTGTCATGGGGTTGACCAAAGTTTCCAACATCAAGGAGTTTGATCCAGCAGACCTGGATTTCACAACATTCTAATTGCCAGGACCATGAGAAGGGCCAGATTTGAAATCATTGCTAGCAACCTGTCAGTGCTGCTCTGATCCTAGAAAAGACCCGCTGGACATGTCATCAACCACCAACAAAGAGAAACAGAACAAGTACAATTACATCAAGTCCCACCCGAATTTTGATTACAAACACTTGTGGGACACCATCTTAGAAAACTGCAGAAGCAAATACAACTGCAAAGCATAATCTGGCCATTGATGAAACCATGATACCATACTTGGGCTTTTGGTCATGGTGCACCAAATTTCACATGTCCTGTAAACCAATCAGAGCCGGCTTTAAAGTCTATGCCATGGCAGAGAGTGAAACAAACAGGCTATATCTGCAATTAATTAAAATGTAAAATAAGCAGGCAAAAGATGAAGCACTTCCTTTACATGAAATAGTTAAGGAAGTCATGAGTTCAGATGAGAAAAGTGTGGTCACATACATATGGCTCCAAAAAGCAAGGGGCTGGCTCTTTTTCAGCGCAAGGTATCACAGTTAATGGCCAGTACAGATCTTTACCCACAATGAGAATTGCCTTAGAATCAAGAAAAATCCTAGCTGAGTTCAATTTTGAGTGAATGATTTTTGGCTAGTTATAAAAAAAACTTGCTTACAAAGGAAGTAAGTAACCTGAAGCATATCTGGAGGTTGACAATTCACCTGAAAAAATGGGAAATATCCACAGGGCACTTTACAGTAACAAAGAAGTTGAAGCAGTGTGAGGCTCTTACCGAGCAACAGTTACGCAAGTATCACTTATCACTTTGGTGGTATCATCTGTGGCTTTAGCAAGATTCAATTTTTACCCATTTGTGATGTTTTATCTTGCTAGTTTCTCATAGTCTCTGTGGCCGACGTGAGACCGCCCAAGTAAAATAATCATAGACTCCCCCTGGTAATTCCACATGGAGGTTGCTGGGCGGTTTCCCTGTCTGTCCCGGTCACTTTGGCTTTCGTAGGCGGTGTTTTGACTCACTTTCTCGCACATAAACACTGTTAGCTTAAAAATTGCAGTATTTCCGCTTAATAGTGTGGGGCAAATGCTCAAAACTTTTTCTGTGTGCACTTTCCAGTAGTAGGGGATCACTTGTTCATCTTTTGGATCCTGTGCACTTTTTCATGTTTTGGATTCTCTGGCAGTAGAGGAGGGGGGTCCTCCCCCTTTGGGGAATTTGTGGCCCCCTATCTTACTTGCCCAATTCTGCAGGGTGAAATCTTCATTTTAAAAAGTACATTATAACTGAAAGACAACGACTAACAATTCTCCATTCTTTTCAGGATTGTTCAGAAGCAGTATAGTGCAGTTGCAGTAACAGGGCAGACACAGAACTAGTGAAAGCGAAGTCTTGGTGTTTGAATTGAAGCAGTATTATGCACAATCTGAATTACTTGTTGCAATGAAGTCCAATGAGATAGGACAACCATTATTACATCCAACTAAGAAAAGTCAAACATAAGTTTTAGTTCATTTCCCGTTTCTGGAGCCAAATTTCTACATAAAATGCCTCCCACTTCTGAATAGCTTTAAATAATTAATTGTGCCATTAGTAATACTCTTCAAAACTAATGATGTAAATCAATACGTATTCACTCAGTTGATAATCCTGCCGACCAGAGATGTGAGCCGAGATAAACATCCCCAAGTAGATTAACTTCAAAAAATGTGTAGTTACATATCATGATAATACAGCAAGTTGAAATTGAACATCAAACCTATCAAAAGCATAATATTGCATCATACTAAATTTTGAAAGTGTACTATTATTACAGAGGGTAGCATTGCTGTAAGTGTACTAAATATTACAGACGATACCATTACCGGTACTATGAAGATCATGAAGACTTCGGGTAGTGTGCAACACAATGATATGATATTATACTGGGAACTTCAATTGAATGAACACATCTTTCAACAGTTGTATTTAACCCAACAGCGATGAGCGATCATATATTGTGTATTTCAAATTACAACGTGAACGCACAACCCTAACCAATCACAAGTGGCATGGTCGGATTAACTTCCATGTCACGAACATGTGAGCATTCATCACACAGTGTATGCAGAAGATCGTCACGCAGTTGTGTAGCTGCTTTCATTCAATTGAAATTCCCAGTATAATTGACCTGTTCTGTTGCAGGATACCTGTTAAACACATGAGCCACATATTTCAATTCAAATAAATACAATCATAACAAAATGTTAGCACAAAATATACATGTATTTCAAATTAACAATGAAAGCCATATTCAGAGATTTACATTTAGATTTGTCATTATTGTAACATATTCACAGACAGACCTCAAAATATGCTGTATTACACTGCAGGTTTCCTAATTTGCATTATAATAAGGTGTTCATGTAAAAAATTGAAATTACTTTTTTCAGAAAGATTAGCTTTTTGCTACACTTTATATCACCCTCTGTGCCATGCATTGAGCATAGTATTGAATTATGCACATGGGATTTTGCAATACAAATTACAAGTTACAGAAATTTGCAATTCTGTCAAAGAAGTGATGCCATGTACAAGTGTAATCAGGGTTGCCAAATTTGTGAGTTAGTTGCCCAATTTATGTGACTTTGACATGAAAATGCCCAGCTGCGATATTTGGACATTTAGGCTACTTTTTTGTATCTTATAGTAATATATATATTTAGACCATTTTCAGTGTATTTTACATGTTAACTAATACAATACAAGAACAATTATATTTATATTTGGGCAGTTTTTGTAAATTGTATGACATTTCAAGTGTTTAATGCTGAAAATGTTTGGCAACCCTGGCAATAATGACAAATCCAAAACTGAGAGATGTAAAGACAAATAACACACAGTGGTTATAAATACATGGAAATGTGCTTATCTATTAAAAGAGACATTTTGTGATCCATATCCTCCTTTTCTCAAAACAATCTGAGATACCACGTACTGGAAACCTCTACATGATGTTTGTGTGCAAAACATTTATCCACTAAGCTTTTGTTTTAGCTTTGTCCACTTTCACAAATCAGTAGTCCTAATAGCTTCCTTTTCTCACCAAAAATATAATTGCTCAGAAATCACTGAATATGGCTTGATTGACAGAGGATGAATTTCACTACTCATTTTGATTCTGTAGATGTGTTTAAATGTAATATGACAGTGCTCATTAAAAGAGGACCATGTTTCAAACATGTAGAATTATTTAGGGTAGAAACTGGAAAATAAGACTAAACTGGTATAATTCGTCCTCTATCTACTTGGACTTACTTTGGACTTATTGCGTTCCTCCCTCGGATCCTAGAGAGAATCTTGGAGCTAGAAGCTATTCGCCATGTACTTGTACTTGTTGCATTTTAACTTGATGGAATCCCAAGTTCTTGGCAGCTTTTTGGCATCCGTAAGATGTGTCCGAAGTAGAAGAGTTGTTTGGCTTTGATTGTGATTTGGCTATTTGTTGCCTCCTTGATTAATGTGTTCCTTAGTCTATCTCTTCTGGTGACTCCCATTATCCATATTAACAAATTTATCTACACAAAATGTATTTACCAATGCTGCAGTCCTTCCTTCCCTTCCTTATTAGTTGTCGATTCCTGCAGTTATTTAATCATGAGTTGATGTTCCTCTGCCTTGCTCATAAGAATCCTGCTCTAGAGTTCATTACGTTTAATGGATCCAGAGTTAATCCTCCAGTTATTTGCCAATATTTCTTGTATCCAGAGTTATTAAATGTTCCACTGCATTCAGAGGTAAATCACTAACAAGACTGTTACATAGTTCCCAAGAGATGTGCTTACCTCTTCCACAAATGCGTTGCGATAATAAGAATTGAATTGTGGTGGTGGTGTTGACCTGTTGCAGAGCTGCATTTAAGACTGCAAATTTTCCTTTACCTTTCTCATCTTGAGGTGTTTATTATCTGTCACCATTTCTCAGATTGTTCTCAACTTTCAGTTGGCTTTGTCATCACCTTTTGGTGTCTGGAACAGGAATGGAAAACAACAAAATAACTGACAGATATCCAGCCCAAAAACATGCAACCTTTCTTTTCTAATTTACATGGTGACAACTGCCTTGGAGCACATAAAACAAATATTGGCAATGTTTCAGATTTTGACTTTTGTTCCTATGGTGCTAGCCAACACCCATCTGTGTTTGGGTATGGGTAGATATGAATCACTAACCTCTCATTTTGATAATCATCATGGGGCCCCTCATTTTCTTTCTTGAGATGTTTTAACAATGTTGTTAAAACATCTCTATAACATCTGTAAAGTGTGCCGAGGCTTGTAGATTCAACGTCTTTTTTTAACAACATTTTAACAATGTTGTTGTAGAGGTTTTTCCTCATTCAAAATATTTTCATGACCCTTCTATAACCCTGATTTAGTATCATTAAAATGTTTTGACCAAAACCAAAAACCAATTGCAAAATGTTGTTGTGTTTGCTGGGTGATGACTTGTTAAATTCTGGCTTTCAAATGTCATGAATAGCCATCAATCTTCACCTATGTGGCTGATCTTTAAGCCAAGGTCTTGGGTCCATTCAGCAATTTGCTCATTCAGAGGATTGTAAATATCATTAAAATTCAGATTTTTACACCTTTGTTAGTATCATAGATGTGCTAACATAGCTTGCTAGTGGTCAAGTCAAAAGCTTTGTCTTACTTTACTTTTGGTTGCCGCTTGTTCCTTTCAAAGTTTATGGGAAATGATTGGTTGTCTCTCTTGCATGGGCTTCATAAGTGGCATCCGTCATTTTGGTGTTGTGCCTGGTCAGCAACTAACTGCTAGACTCCCTCAAACCATCTTCTGGGTC
Source organism: Amphiura filiformis (assembly GCF_039555335.1). Lineage (NCBI taxonomy): Eukaryota > Metazoa > Echinodermata > Ophiuroidea > Amphilepidida > Amphiuridae > Amphiura > Amphiura filiformis. Next base: position 1,640,510 of record NW_027305490.1, on the reverse strand, counting down.
TTCCCTTGAGTCATGAACCATATAGTTAGTTATCTATAATTTAGTCCATGAGAGCTGGTTGCTTTGGTAACATGCACGTAAGATGCCCAAACCTCTTCAAACATTGGTTTTCCACTTGCTCTACAATGGGGTTTGGTGCTATGTAAAAGACAAAATAAGAAATTTTACATGAAGCTGTAATATTTTACTGAACTATAACTCAATTTTTTTATATTGTACAACAAGGCTACCAAATTTGATATGGTACGGCGCTAGCAGTAGATACCAAGGATAGCAATTTACATTTTTTAAGGGGCTTTCAGGGTGGGTTATTTACAATAACCATTATATAAACATGATAATTATACTGTGATCAAATCGACCTATGGTCATTGATTGTTTGATGGTGCAGTTAGACAACAGAAAATCACTGAATGATCTTTTAATAGCTATGAATACTTTGCAATACTCTGTGCTCAGTACCATACAAAGCTCAGCCTTCAGCATTGCCTAAGTGTAATGCAAATACTCCACATTAAATTTGTGGATGATATTTATCACACCATATGTACATATTTTGCTTCATTTAATAACAGTAATAGCCCCATGTCAATTCAGAAAACACAGTAAATAACACATTATTTGCAGAATCTATCCTCTTTTTCCACCATTTTCAAGATTTTAAGCTTATCTGCCAGATTTTGTAGTCATCTTTGGCGATTTAAGCTTTTTTGAGCGATTTCGCTCATTTTAGCGCGTTTTCCGAAGTGACATGGGGCCTAGTAATCCCCATCCCCATATTTTTTTTTATATAGGTCAGCATTCTAAAAGCAGGATGCTTGCACCTTGTAATGTAAGTGAATGTATCCCCAACTGATATTACACTTAATACAATCCTTGTCCCTTCTCACCTCATCTCCCATAAATACTGCATCTTGATGTTCTTCTGTACCACACTCCCATCTCCAAATATGATACACATGTCCGTTCCTCAGCTGAGCAGACTGGTGTACCATCATAAAGTATAAAGACTGTCATCCAAATGCAGATATGCCAAAGAACTTGTTCATTTCTGAATCACCTATAACAATTTAATAAATTGCAGAATAAAAACTCATAAATAACATGACAAAAATTAACCTGCATTCTAAAGGTAACAACCTTTGCACATTCCATTCATGACTGATATTACACTACAAAGAAAGTCCTTGTCCCTACTCACCTCATCATCTCCATAGTTGCTACGTCTTGAAGTTCTTTGGTGCCACACTCATATCTCCATTCATATGATTACATGTCTGTTCCTCAGTAGAGTAGAATGAGTCATAAAATGTTATCGAGACTGTCATCTGCAGGTATGCCCACATTTGCCCATGAAACTTGGGCCCATTTCCAAATCATCTATAACAGTTTTAATTTAACAAAATGTCAAAACAAATTAAATTAAATAAGAAAATGGAGGCAATCTTCTGTATACAAATTACCACAATAAGAACTATGTCGGATACGGTCAATGATCGAAACTAAGGGTGTGATTTTCGGGTAATTTTGTGCCAAATTGCAACAACAACAAAATTTAAGTTATTTACTTTTTCGGTTTTGTTAAGATCATTCATGGTTGACCTAAAAAAAAAATGCGATCAAGCAAAATCAGTCGGAACTCGGCAATAATAAATTTTCAGTTTCTTACAGGATAGTAAAAAGCATTTACAAAGCTGGATTTTGCAGAAAACCCCATTGAAATTGAACAACCAGTTCCAAAGATATGAGCAATTAAAGAGTTTCCAAAAACAAGAGGAAATATTTCCTTTGCTTGGCTATATCTCAAAATCAATATTTCCGAGTTCCGACTGATTTTGTTTGATCGCATCACATTGATCGCATCAATGAAAATTGATAATTTGTTTTCATGTACGTCATACTCTATTAATGATATCAATTTTGATATCATTAAAAGAGTATGATATGAATACAAATGATCAATTTTCATATTAAAAACACAAAATATTTTTTTTAGGTAGGGGTATAGGGTTTGAGGAAATAACAAAAATATTAGGGACCTCCCCGATTTTATGATGGGTTGACAAACATTTTGCAATAGTAATTTTACACAGAAATGAATGGTAAAAAAATAACACAATAACAAATAATAAGGACCTCCCGCACCGATTTTTCGGAAGTCCGGACGATATTCCTTTTTTTACTTGGGGTCTTTTTATCTTTTCAGTTTCCGTAAGTCTATTGTTCAGATACGAAAACGCAAGTGATTCAGTAAGTTTACTGTAATCTGCCATGAATAGAATACATTATCTTTGCTCCAATGCAAATTCTTTTGTATTGCATTTCAATATAAAACATGATTACCAAATCACCACTTGTACGCGCCTCATTGGGAGATTTTAGACGCTCGTTTCATCGCCAATATGAAATACTTTTGCTTATAACTTGTTAACATGGTTAGTATATATTTCAATGCAAGACTTTTTTTAGGAGCCACTTACGTCTAGGGCCCATTTCACGGTTAGGCGCCACTTTTGGTGAAAAAAACTTGAAATTTTCAAAATGGATTAAATTTCATTTAATTGGGGTTTTCTTTTCCACATAAGACCAGATTTTCATAAAAATATCATTTCCCAGCTTAAATCTCTTACTTCTTGAAGAAAATTATAATTTATTATCTCATGTCATGTAATTTTTTAACAAATTTGATAAATATTGAGTAGTGAATATTTATACTTTTACTGTCCAATACATATATAATAGATATTTAAAATAAACAGGTATGTCATAGGCTCTCTTCTGACCAAATTTGGGCAAATTTTGTTGTGTAATGACAAATTTATGGCCACTTACATGTAATTTTTGTGGTAAAAAAGGGAAATTGACATGAAAAGGTTTACTCAACAATTTTAATAATCAATGAATGACTCTGATATTTCACAGCTTTGATGTTCATAATATGGGTAATGTTCACAAATAATATCAGCCAGTTTGAAAGCACAGGTCAAATTCAAGATTCTTATGTTTGTGCAATTTTGGATGTGACAGATGTCAATGTGAACGGAAACCACACATTGTAAAGCAGAGTATGTTTCAGAAAATAATGATTCAAAGAGTTTTCACACACTCAGTAAATTAAATGGGATATATTGAAACATATTAACCTGTGTTAGTGTTCATTTTAAAACATTGTTTACAATTTATAGAGGTGGATGTGACACTTTTAATTGTGAACAGAATATTTCATTATTATAAACAGTTTGCTTGTCAAAATATAAGCTTTAAAGCACTTCTAACACATATATATTTTGATAGATTCTATTGAATTGAGCAATGCTAAAATGTTTTTCCTGACCCTTTATATTTTTGCCAAGCAAAATGTTTATAATACTGAAATATTCCGTTCACAATTGAAAATGTCACATCCGCTTCTGTAAATTGTATACAAAACTGTCCCCTAAAAGACAACAACAAAGCCATGAAATAATCATATGTGACATGTATGAAATAATAAACCTATTTTAGAAAGTCAAATATCATGTTGTTTAGTATTTTGGCCTAAAAACTACTAATTTTGAGGATGTGACATGTGAACGGAAATTGAAGCTTTTTGAATCTCCTGTCACAATTAAAGAAGGCATGCTGAATTAAAAACTTATTGTGCCTTTTGATCCCCACAAACTTGTAATGAAATAACTTCAAACTGGCATCCTAGTCCCATACCTGTCTTAGTTCTTTGAAGAAACTATTTTGGATGTGACAGGTACCATGGATGTGACACATGTGAACGGAAACTTTGAAATGACATCTGCAAGCTAAGTTGATGAAGGAGTTTTCATTAAATGGTGTCATTAGATAGCTCATAGCAGGAGATTTTTAAAAATCAAGGAGAACAAATTCTGCCACTTATTTGTTAATAAATTATACTATTTGGAAAATTAATCGGATGTGACAAAATTGTGAACGGAATTTGTTGGCAAAAATTCAAAATATCGCTGTATCTACGTATTAAGAGCAACAAGTGTAATTTGTTCAACAAATAGTAACAAGACTCTGAACTTTACTAAAACACACTAGTTTGCCATTCATGTAAAGTATTAGTCGATCTATTCCACATTGAATAAGGTACATAGATGTGAACGGAAAATGTCACATCCGAATTCAGAAATTTAAATGGTTCTCATGCTAGTTTAACTGACAACTACTACTTTGTTCATGTATGGCTGTATAGTGCAACTTGTTCATTACATAAAAACAACAAAAGCAGCTGGTAGGCTCAACATAGTTAAAAGTGGCAGCATTGGAAAATAAATGTCTGTTTTTAGGTTGCTAGTAAAATGTGGTTTTGACCACTTCTGACCCCTGTGCGCCCTGAAAGATAAAAGCAGAAAGGCCGATTAAGCTAGTGGAGGTAGGCTATACAGAGACAATGAAAAATCACCAACAGTCAATTCTGTAACCCCATTATTTTTTACACACCAGGCCAGATACGTTGAAAATCAAAAAGTGGCGCCTAACCGTGAAATGGGCCCTAGGCGTAAGTACATATACACCAAACACAAGTCAATTGAAGCCGTACAATTTACCGCGAATTGAGGACCGTAAAATTTAGACTCTTCTTTTGTCTAGATTGGCACCCAACCGCACATCTCAAGGTTTTATGTAAAAAATCAATATAACTTACCAAAACGAAAACTGAAATTCACAAGCTTCAAATTTTCAGTAACTAACAAAAGGCTAGAATAAAAGATTGGTCATACCTGGGATACTACCACTTCAGAATAACAATGACTTACAAAAACTATTACGGATACGGAAACAGAAACTGAAAAGATGAAACGACGGTTGGCCTTAAGCTTCTTGTGCACCAAGATCCTGTCTTAACTGGCCTTAGCTCCCTCAATAATTTTGGTGCAGGGGCTGGAATGCCTTTCAGCCTCCCCCAATTTATCAGGACTGTCAAATTTTTGGAATTGCTTGGCGTGAAACAGAGCCGTAGTACAGGGATTTATCGACTACAATGTTTATTTTGACCCATGATTATTTGAGCCATGGCGCTCGGGAATCTGAAAGGTAGGGACAACTAATTTTTTTGACGATGCGTGAGTATCTTTGGTGAGATTTTGCGTGAGATTTACTACCTATAGGAATGAGATTATATGACCCAATGCGTGAGACTCACGGCCATGGCAATGGGAATGCGTGAGAGTTTTTTTTTGTTTTTGTTTTTGTTTTTATTCCCTGTGCTTGGAACTCGTGGAGGGAGAAAAAACATACACAAAGAACCACCAGTTCCCAACTATCATGAACAATTACATTTATATAAATTTACAATCACATTAATTTCTATACTTTTAATATTAGGCTATAATCCATACTTATAAAAGCAACAGGTACAGAGAGAGACAAAAGAGACAAAGACAGAGGACAACTTGACAACATGCATGATGGTATTCATGATTACTTGTATTACATGTAGGCTACTATTAGCTGTATAAATGGGCAAAAATGGGCACATAAACATGGAACATGGTGAATAATACAGTCAACCAGTGGCGTAACCAGTGGGGTGGCCGGAGGCAAGCTGCCCCCCGGACACAAAAAACTGGGAAGAAGAGCAAAAAATTGGGAAGGGAAAAGGGGGGAAGGAGAGAAAAAGAGGAAGAAAAAAGAAGAAGGAGAAGAGAAAAAAAGGGAAAAAGAGGGAAGAAGAGAAAGGGGAAAGAAGAAAAGAAAAAAGAGGGAAAAAGGGGAAGGGAGAAGAGAAAAGGGAGAAGAGAAAAGGGAAAGAAAGGGTCAAGGGGGCAGAGCCCTTTGAAGCTCCTGGTTTTTGGCATATTAGAAGCTAAAAAATCAGTGTTTCAGAGTACAAATTTCAACCCCCGCCGGGGCTTTGCCCCTGGACCCCACCAGGGCCCCTAAGGCGGGCCCCTGGACCCCACCCGTTTAACGCTCCGCGGCAAGCCGCTCGCGACTTTTGGTCAAGAATTGGGAAATTTTTCAATCTTGCCCCCCCCCCGGAAGGTCAGGTCTGGTTACGCCCCTGCAGTCAACATTATGCAGGTTGGCTGATTACATGAATATGTGTAGCATGAAAAATAAATGGGAGTAGTAAAATCAGGAAAAACAAAAGTAAAAAAGCAAAATGAATAATACTAAATAGATATTCACTCTCCTGAGATGTCAAATGAAAATTTTTTAAAGTGTTTTCCCAATTTACCATTTTTTTCTGCAATTTTATATTCAGTTTTAAACTTAGTTTTGACCAAATTTAAAAAGGCTTGAAAATTTGGAATAATTTGTTGAAACTTACACCTGTAAACATAAAACTTGAGACAGAGAATACAAAAGTTCAAGCATGTGTAATGCTTTGTACTAGTGGTATCGGTCCCAAACATTTTTTCAAAATTAGAAAAATAAAATTTTCACCAGTTTTATTATAAAATAGAGTTGTAAGTTTGTTCCACAAAGGAGACACACAATCGCACTCACAGAATATGTGAGCTAAAGATCCATTTGATTTCTTACAAAAGAAACACAAAGGCTTAATCTGTTCTACCAATTTTATAAAGGAAATTATTTGTGCAGATAGTTCTATGAAAAACTTTAAAGTAAAATGCCCTGAGGTGTGTTTCGATGGTACATTTAAAATTATTTTCATGAATGGATGTCCAGTCAATTTCCTCTTCAACTCCCAAAGTGTCAATCCAATAAACCTCTGTATTTTCTGGTCTATCCTGACTCTTTAAAATGTTGTATGCAAATTTTGTCACTTTATTTGTTTCAAACAAAGTTTCCACAATTTTATCAAAAATGTTCACATCAACATTCATGGGATTTTCAAACCATTCAATCAGAGTTCCATTCATGAGGGAATTGTATTTCCGTCTATCTCTAATTGGAATTTCATACTCAATGACAAGATCCTCAAAAGTCTTAACTAAATTGTAACCTCTATTAAGATCAGAAAGAGTAGAAATACCAAGATTACTCCACTCGGGATAAAAGAAAAACTGTTTTGTTTTCAGCCGGACATTTTGTTCCACCAGATTGGATCCTGCAAGTGGTAATTTCCATAACCCATATTTTCCTTTACTTTGTCTCTATACAGATACCAATTCTTTATGGTTTCCGCAAGCTGTGAATTTGTCAAGGAATTCAAAACACAGGGCATTAGTTTTGAACAAAATTGAAGTGCCATGGTTGAAATGAGAAAGAACATTAACCTCCAAAAATTTCCAAGTGCTAACAAAATTAGGGTCTAATAAATGTTTTATCCAAACCATTTTCTGTGCTTGGGAAAAGGCAACAATGTCAGTCATACGAAGACCGGCATCGGAATAATCATTACAGAAAAACTTCCGCTTCACACGGTCATTACCCCATTCCAAATAAACTTGAAAAAAATAGTGTTTAATTTTTTTAAAAAGATTTTGGGGATTGAAATACAAAGCACTGAAAATAAATACAGAAGTTGGGGTAACAAAAGGCTTTTAATTACAGTTATCTAATTTCCAATCAAAGACAAATTTCTAGAACGCCAACAATTAAGGATTTGCTGAATCTGAATCAATTTTGGGACAAAATTGAGTTCATAGAGAGACTTAGTGTTCAATGAAAATTGAACACCGAGAGTTTTAAAAGTATTTTCTTGCCACACCAGCCCGTCATCCTGAAAGGGTTTGAAAGGGTTTCCTTTTAGATTACCAATATGAATAGCCTCGGACTTACTCATGTTTAGCTTACAACCAGATAACCTAGCAAATTTATTTAATAGATTAAAAAGGTTCTGAAAAGATTCCAAATCACCATGTAAAAACAGGTAGTATCGTCAGCTAAAAGTCTGACTTTTTTCTCAATGTTGCCAATCTTAATACCTTTAATTTGCTCATTATTTCTTATTGAAACTGCCAAGCCCTCAATCGCGCAAAGAAATAAAAGTGGTGAAATAGGGCAACCCTGAAAAATACCACGTTCCATAGTGATTAATTCAGATAGAAAACCATTGTTAATAACATAACTCTTCCTATCACTATAAAAGGTTTTCATCCAGCGTATAAAATTTTCACCAAAGTTGAAGGACTCCAGGACCCGAAATAAATAGTTATGTTCCACACTATCGAACGCTTTTTCCATATCAAGTAAAATAATGGAGCCTGAAATATCATTAGAATCACAATATTCAATAAGATCAATAATTGTACGGATATTGTTGCCAATATTTCTCCCTTTCATGAAGCCGGATTGGTCTTCATGAATTATATCCTGCAAAAATAGTTTAAGACGATTGGCCATAACTTTAGCAATAATTTTGTAATCTGTGGTGAGAAGAGAAATCGGCCGGTGATTTTTAACCAAAAGGGGGTCTTTATCTTTTTTAGGAAGCAGAGTAACGTACTACACCATTTCTTTGAGAAACAGACAAAGAACCATTTTCAAAAGAATAAAGGTATGAATTCATAAGCATATCTGAGATATCATTGAAAAAAACAATATAGAATTCAAATGGCAAGCCATCCAGACCAGGAGACTTATTCTGATTCATAGCTTTCAAGGTCGATAAAATCTCAGATTTGGTGATTGGTTTATTAAGGGTGGTTTTACTGTTTTCAGATAAATTTGGAAGATTGATTTCATTCAAAAAAGGAGCAATGTCCTTTTCAATGTCGGAGTCATCTGGGATGAGTATAAGGATTCATAAAAAGAATGAAGTTCTTTGAGAATATCTTTATGGTCTGAGATAATAGAGCCATTATCTTTTTTAAGAAGGTGAATGTTTTTCTTTTCATATGAACGCTTCTCCAGGTTGCAAAAATATTTTGAACTTTTCTCGCCAAATTCTGCCCACTTGATGCGAGACCTGACTATCAAACCAGCAGTTTCTTGATCCAAAATTGAATTAAATTTTTCCTCCAAAGAGCTCAATGTTGTAAGTAAATCTGAGAGTGGGTTCTCGACATCACCACTGCAGTGATTTGATATTTTCAGTTTGGTTTCATCAATTTCAATTTGAAGATCATTTTTAATCTTATCTTTCTCCTTCTTTTTTCTACTACAGTAGGCCTACTGGATACAATGACCTGTTATAGTGCATTTAAAGGCATCCCACATAACATGGGGATTACAAGATGCATTACTATGAATATTCTTATAATCAGTAATTTTATCCTTAATAAAGGAAACAAAGTCTGCATCATGTCTTAAATAATGGCAATTTAACTTCCAGTAACCTCTGCCTCGAGGAGGCTCATTAGTAGAAATTTTACATTTTACAATAGAGTGATCAGATTTAACACCACTAATGATACCAGAATCGGAAATATTATCAGCTAAATCAGTGGAAACAAATATATAATCTAATCTTGAAAGAGCAGGAGGGTTTTCTGATGTCTAGTAAAAACCCGTAAATCAGGGTGTTCATTTCTCCACACATCCAAAAGATTAAATTCTTCAATGAGTGAAATCACAGCGTTACGAGAATTGATATTAGAATGGGAAGGGCGTGAGCCTTGATAGTCCAAAGAGCTTAAGGCAATATTCAAGTCACCAGCAATTAATAAATGAGAAGAATTAATATTGTCAAGTCTGGCGAACACATCAAAAAAGAAGTCGGGATCATCTTTTGGAGCATAGATATTGAGCAAGATTAAATGAAAATCGTCAATAATAACATCCAAAATCAAAAATCTCCCTCCTGGGTCAGAAAAGACAGGAATGCGTGAGAGTTGACAGCCCTGCAATAATCTTAGGAGAAGTTAAAAAAATTGTAATATAGGCCAAATAAAAAAATAAACATGTTTCACGTCCCCTCCCGCTTCATTTTTTGAGGTTTCTTCAATTTTATTTTTATTTTTTGAAATTCAGTTATAACTTTTCAAAAAATATGTCTAGGAAGTAGAGATGCTTTCTATAGCCTGCCCTTGCTAATATACAAGAAACACTTTTATAAGGTTTTGTGATAGTTAGAAGGGGCCTAACTCTCAGAACAACAAATAAAAAGAGGCCTCTTCCTTTTTCCAGGCATTATTGTATTTAACAGCTGTAATTATGGGTATTTACACCGATTTTGCGATAAAAAATAAAAAGCCCCCTCTTCCTCTTTTTTTTTTTTTCAAAAACCCGGACATGAAACATGTTTTTTATTTTACTTAGCCTTAGGCCAAAAAATAAGGTTTGTCTCAAAGCTCACGAGAAATGTAAAAACAAATGCGAAATGCGATTTGTTTTTTTCCCTGACTTTTTCATAGTATTTTGAGAAAAAAGTCAGATGAGTTTCGCCGATTCTTTTTTGTCAAATTGTGCGATTTTACAAACGCGCGCGCAAGCTTGGAGACAAACCTTTTTTTTGGCCTTAGGGAGCGATCGTTATTTATGGCAGGGGGGGAATGGGTAAATTTAGGGGGAACACGAAATTTTTTGTGGTCTTGAGGGGGGAACCTGAAATTTTAGTTGAACCAGGAGGGGGATTGTTAAATTTTAAATGGAGAAAATTGGGAAAACAAGGGGAACGCGAAAATTTTGAGCGGACGCGAGGGGGGAACGCGAAATTTTTTGTCGATATTTTTGCCAAAACACCCATTCCCCCCTGCCGTAAATAACGATCGGTCCCTTATATAGAAGGGAAAATGATGTTAAAATGGGTGTTTGTGACCTATATTTTACAAAATTTTCTAACTCCAGGGACACCCCCTCGCCAGGCACACCCAAAAGATAAATGACTGACTATCATTGAGGACTGAGTTCCGCAGTCTAATGTAAATGTACGACCTTGAAAGCATGCAAATTTTTTGCAATGCCAATGATCATTCATGATGATCAGTGCAGCATCTTCTATCAAGTTGCCAGCCCAGAAACTCACAAAGGCTACTTAAATGTGACCACCTCCACTTCTGAATGATGTACGAATCACTCAACACTTGACATTTCCAACATATTCAGCATATTTCACATCAACTTGTTGCAGCCTCACAAAAGTTGAAAAAACTTTGCGTGCCGCCTGTTTGGTATACGGGCTGTACGTAAGGGGTCAAATTTTTTACAGATTCCGGGCGCACACCACCAATATTATTATTGAATTACAGAAAGCGGCCCATTGAAATTCGGGATTGAAAAACACGTCAAATGATTCCTTTTCTGTGATGTACACATTCAAACTTTGATTTTTTCCCATGTAAAATTAACTTTTTTTGGTCAAAATTGAACAAAATCACCAAAATAATGTATTTCCTTTCATCAAGATATAGGCCTATAAAAGCCGCGGGTGGGGGGGACTCCCATTGTGGCCTGTACACCAGGCGCGATAATCAACTTTTCTAGGGGATACATTTGGAGGTATAGGCCTACATCATAAACTTTCGAGGACTGGTATCCCCGAAAGCGTTCTGCGGTGCTCGAGCAAATAGCCCTCCATATGGACAGGACTATTATAATAATTTTTAAATTATGATAATATGTCGAATTTTGCTCTGTTGACCTACAAAGACAACAAATTTGACCGATTCCATTTAGGTGCAAGTTGGGACATGTGTAAACATTGCAAATATGCAAAAAAATCAGGTGTCACTCGCTTTAATATTGTATATAAAATATTTAGCAAAAGTTAAGGTTGCAGTCAATTTTCTGAAGTTATGGATACTTTAATATTTGACATTTTGGGTAGACCAAAGGTCACAAAAACACATTTTTGAACCAAAATTATCTCAGTAGGCCTACACGCCAGTTTCCAGAAATGCCAGCCGGGTTAAACGGATGGAGGAGATTCTAATTCCAACCCAGCTGGCACCTTTGTCCAAAACGGGACAAAGTGGCCTCTCAGGAGTTTAGGCATCTTTTAGGCCTATAGCGTCAGAACCATAGGCCTACAGTGGCATAGATTTCTTTTTGACAGGGGGTGGGGTTCTGAATCAAAGTGGTAATATTAAACTGTTTAAGGTGGTATCATGGTATGTGAGGCATTATGGAAGTGCTCTATTCATGTATTAAACAGATTAATTGAGTAGGGCAAATAACATTAATCAACATGCCTTTTATTTGAAGCTAACGGACATACGGTTTTTTATGATACAAACATTTTAAATTTCTTTGTATTGCATTGTTTTTATCAATAATCAATATAGTTAATGAACTAATATGACTTGAAAAGTGCTCATTAATATGTAATTTTTACCAATTTAAACAAAATATTGGCTTCAAACTTGGTCAAAGTGTTCCTGATGACGCGCAGATAATTTATGCATGATTACTTAGCTAGCCGTCCTAATTTGCATACACGGTAATTAATGAGCATTATTTTTTGACATTTTCAAAATGTTGTTGCAGCGTGTTTTCATAATTATGTAACAAAGATTTTCATTGCCCATAACCAAAACACGTTTATAACATGCACATTTAACATTTTAAAAACATTTTTGTGTTAACCCCAATAGCTATCCAAAATAGTGAACCAAAGTGTTAAATCCTGATTGCAAGTTACTTTTATTGTTTAATCCTGTTTGCCAGTATTATACTTGTTTTACCCTGATATCTGTCCAAAATAGTGAACCAAAATGACATTGATATAACAGGAACCTAATTGCATTATTTAACCTTGATTATTATCCACCTATTTACTCCTGATTGCAAATTACTTTGTTTAACCATGATGGTTATCCAAAATAGTGAACTAAAGTGACATTATTAAACTTATTGTGTGTATAGGATAGGCTTTTATGACGGGAATTCATAACAATTAGTGGGTTTTAGTGGGTTCCCAACCCGTATGTTCAAATGGACGTCATTGGAAAAAATAAGCTTCAATACAGGGGTTGTCTACTGTCTAGGGTTATCAAAACAAATCAAATAACCCTGATATATATGAGTGTCAAAACAGTGAACTAAAATGACATTATTTAACTGTTTTTGGCTATCCAAAATAGTGAACCAAAGTGTTTAATCCTAATTGCAAGTTTCTTTATTGGTTAATCCTGTTTGCCAGTATTATACTTGTTTAACCCTGATATCTGTCCAAAATAGTGAACCAAAATGACATTGATAAATTATAACAGGAACCTAACTGCATTATTTAACCTTGATTATTATCCACCTATTTACTCCTGATTGCAAATTACTTTGTTTAACCATGATGGTTATCCAAAATAGTGAACTAAAGTGACATTATTAAACTTATTGTGTGTATAGGATAGGCTTTTATGACGGGAATTCATAACAATTAGTGGGTTTTAGTGGGTTCCCAACCCGTATGTTCAAATGGACGTCATTGGAAAAAAAAGCTTCAATACAGGGGTTGTCTACTGTCTAGGGTTATCAAAACAAATCAAATAACCCTGATGTGTGTCAAAACAGTGAACTAAAATGACATTATTTAACTGTTTAGTCCCGATTATGATGAGTTGTAAACCTTATAATTGTTTAATCCGGAATAGGAATCCGGAATTGTCCAAAATAGCAAAACTAGCATGCATGACATTATTTAATCCGGATTGCAAGTTACTTTTTATTGAACACGGCTGGCTTGCTAAAATAGTGAACCAAATGACATTATCTAGCTGTTTGATCCTGATTGCAAGATTCAGTGTTTAACCTTGATGGATGTCTAACTGGTGATGAAATTATCCATCTGTTTAGTCCTGATTGCAAGTTATTCTGTTTAATCCTGACGGCTACTCAAAATACTAAATTAAAATGGCGTTATCAAACTGCAAGTTACCTTATCGTTTAATCTTAATGGCATGCCAAAATAGTGAACCAAAATGACATTATTTTGCTGTTTGATCCTGATTGCAAGTTACCTTATCGTTTAATCTTGATGGCTGTCCAAAATAGTCAACCAAAATGACATTACTTTGCTGTTTAATCCTGATTGCAAGTTCCTTTATTGTTTAATCTTGATGGCTGTCCAAAATAATGAACCAAAACGACATTATTTTTCTGTTTTATCCTGATTGCAAGTTACCTTATCGTTTAATATTGATGGCTGGCCAAAATAATGAACCAAAATGACATTATTTTACTGTTTAATCCTGATTGCAAGTTCCCTTATTGTTTAATCTTGATGGCTGTCTAAAATAGTCAACCAAAATGACATTATTTTGCTGTTTAATCCTGATTGCAAGTTACCTTATCGCGTAATCTTGATGGCTTGCCAAAATAGTCAACCAAAATGACATTATTTTGCTGTTTAATCCTAATTGCAAGTTACCATATCGTTTAATCTTGATGGCTGTCCAAAATAGTCAACCAAAATGACATTATTTTGCTGTTTACTTGATGGCTGTCCAAAATAGTCAACCAAAATGACATTATTTTGCTGTTTAATCCTGATTGCAAGTTACCATATCGTTTATTCTTGATGGCTGTCTAAAATAGTCAACCAAAATGACATTATTTTGCTGTTTAATCCTGATTGCAAGTTACCTTATCGCGTAATCTTGATGGCTGTCCAAAATAGTCAATCAAAATGACATTATTTTGCTGGTTAATCCTAATTGCAAGTTACCATATCGTTTAATCTTGATGGCTGTCCAAAATAGTCAACCAAAATGACATTATTTTGCTGGTTAATCCTGATTGCAAGTTACCATATCGTTTAATCTTGATGGCTGTCCAAAATAATGAACCAAAATGACATTATTTTACTGTTTAATCCTGATTGTAGGCTATACCTTATTGTTTAATCTTGATGGCTGTCCAAAATAGTCAACCGAAATAACATTATTTTGCTGCTTAATCCTGATTTCAAGTTACCATATCGTTTAATCTTGATGGCTGTCCAAAATAGTCAACCAAAATGACATTATTTTGCTGTTTAATCCTGATTGCAAGTTACCTTATCGTTTAATATTGATGGCTGTCCAAAATAATGAACCAAAATGACATTATTTTACTGTTTAATCCTGATTGTAGGTTACCTTATTGTTTAACCTTGATGGCTGTCCAAAATAGTCAACCAAAATTACATTATTTTGCTGCTTAATCCTGATTGCAAGTTACCTTATTGTTTAATCTTGATGGCTGTCCAAAATAGTCAACCAAAATGACATTATTTTACTGTTTAATCCTGATTGCAAGTTACCATATCGTTTAATCTTGATGGCTGTCCAAAATAGTCAACCAAAATGACATTATTTTGCTGTTTAATCCTGATTGCAAGTTACCATATCGTTTAATCTTGATGGCTGTCCAAAATAGTCAACCAAAATGACATTATTTTGCTGTTTACTTGATGGCTGTTCAAAATAGTCAACCAAAATGACATTATTTGCTGTTTAATCCTGATTGCAAGTTACCATATCGTTTAATCTTGATGGCTGTCTAAAATAGTCAACCAAAATGACATTATTTTGCTGTTTAATCCTGATTGCAAGTTACCTTATCGCGTAATCTTGATGGCTTGCCAAAATAGTCAACCAAAATGACATTACTTTGCTGTTTAATCCTGATTGCAAGTTTCCTTATTGTTTAATCTTGATGGCTTGCAAAAATAGTCAACCAAAATGACATTATTTTGCTGTTTAATCCTGATTGCGAGTTACCTTATCGCGTAATCTTGATGGCTTGCCAAAATAGTCAACCAAAATGACATTACTTTGCTGTTTAATCCTGATTGCAAGTTCCCTTATTATTTACTCTTGATGGCTGTCCAAAATAGTCAACCAAAATGACATTATTTTGCTGTTTACTTGATGGCTGTCCAAAATAGTCAACCAAAATGACATTATTTGCTGTTTAATCCTGATTGCAAGTTACCATATCGTTTAATCTTGATGGCTGTCTAAAATAGTCAACCAAAATGACATTATTTTGCTGTTTAATCCTGATTGCAAGTTACCTTATCGCGTAATCTTGATGGCTTGCCAAAATAGTCAACCAAAATGACATTACTTTGCTGTTTAATCCTGATTGCAAGTTTCCTTATTGTTTAATCTTGATGGCTTGCCAAAATAGTCAACCAAAATGACATTATTTTGCTGTTTAATCCTAATTGCAAGTTACCATATCGTTTAATCTTGATGGCTGTCCAAAATAGTCAACCAAAATGACATTATTTTGCTGTTTACTTGATGGCTGTCCAAAATAGTCAACCAAAATGACATTATTTTGCTGTTTAATCCTGATTGCAAGTTACCATATCGTTTAATCTTGATGGCTGTCTAAAATAGTCAACCAAAATGACATTATTTTGCTGTTTAATCCTGATTGCAAGTTACCTTATCGCGTAATCTTGATGGCTGTCCAAAATAGTCAACCAAAATGACATTATTTTGCTGTTTAACCTGACTGCAAGTTACCTTATCGTTTAATCTTGATGGCTGTCCAAAATAGTCAACCAAAATGACATTATTTTGCTGTTTAATCCTGATTGCAAGTTACCTTATCGCGTAATCTTGATGGCTTGCCAAAATAGTGAACCAAAATGACATTACTTTACTGTTTAATCCTAATTGCAAGTTACCATATCGTTTAATCTTGATGGCTGTCCAAAAAAGTCAACCAAAATGCCATTATTTTACTGTTTAATCCTGATTGCAAGTTACCTTATCGTTTAATCTTGATGGCTGTCCAAAATATTGAACCAAAATGACATTATTTTTCTGTTTAATCCTGACTGCAAGTTACCTTATCGTTTAATCTTGATGGCTGTCCAAAATAGGCAACCAAAATGACATTATTTTGCTGTTTAATCCTGATTGCAAGTTACCTTATTGTTTAATCTTGATGGCTGGTCAAAATAGTCAACCAAAATGACATTATTTTGCTGTTTACTTGATGGCTGTCCAAAATAGTCAACCAAAATGACATTATTTTGCTGTTTAATCCTGATTGCAAGTTACCTTATTGTTTAATCTTGATGGCTGTCAAAATAGTCAACCAAAATGCCATTATTTTTCTGTTTAATCCTGATTGCAGGTTACCTTATTGTTTAATCTTGATGGCTGTCCAAAATAATGAACCAAAATGACATTATTTTACTGTTGAATCATGACTGCAAGTTACCTTATCGCGTAATCTTGATGGCTTGCCAAAATAGTCAACCAAAATGACATTACTTTGCTGTTTAATCCTGATTGCAAGTTCCCTTATTGTTTACTCTTGATGGCTGTCCAAAATAGTCAACCAAAATGACATTATTTTGCTGTTTACTTGATGGCTGTCCAAAATAGTCAACCAAAATTACATTATTTTGCTGCTTAATCCTGATTGCAAGATACCTTATCGTTTAATCTTGATGGGTGTCCAAAATAGTCAACCAAATGACATTATTTTGCTGCTTAATCCTGATTGCAAGTTACCTTATTGTTTAATCTTGATGGCTGTCCAAAATAGTCAACCAAAATGCCATTATTTTACTGTTTAATCCTGATTGCAAGTTACCTTATTGTTTAATCTTGATGGCTGTCCAAAATAATGAACCAAAATGACATTATTTTACTGTTTAATCCTGATTCCAAGTTACCTTATTGTTTAATCTTGATGGCTGTCCAAAATAATGAACCAAAATGACATTATCTTACTGTTTAATCCTGACTGCAAGTTACCTTATTGTTTAATCTTGATGGCTGTCCAAAATAATGAACCAAAATGACATTATTTTGCTGTTTAATCCTGATTGCAAGTTCCCTTATTGTTTAACCTTGATGGCTGGTCACAATAGTGAACCAAAATGACATTATTTTACTGTTTAATCCTGATTGCAGGTTTCCTTATTGTTTAATCTTGATGGCTGGTCAAAATAATGAACCAAAATGACATTATCTTACTGTTTAATCCTGACTGCAAGTTACCTTATTGTTTAATCTTGATGGCTGTCCAAAATAATGAACCAAAATGACATTATCTTACTGTTTAATCCTGATTGCCAGTTCCCTTATCGTTTAACATTATTTTACTGTTTAATCCTGATTCCAAGTTACCTTATCGTTTAATCTTGATGGCTGTCCAAAATAGTCAACCAAAATGACATTATTTTACTGTTTAATCCTGATTGCAAGTTACCTTATTGTTTAATCTTGATGGCTGGTCAAAATAGTCAACCAAAATGATATTATTTTGCTGTTTAATCCTGATTGCAAGTTCCCTTATTGTTTAACCTTGATGGCTGTCCAAAATAGTCAACCAAAATAACATTATTTTGCTGTTTAATCCTGATTGCAAGTTCCCTTATTGTTTAACCTTGATGGCTGGTCACAATAGTGAACCAAAATGACATTATTTTACTGTTTAATCCTGATTGCAGGTTTCCTTATTGTTTAATCTTGATGGCTGGTCAAAATAATGAACCAAAATGACATTATTTTGCTGTTTAATCCTGATTGCAAGTTACCTTATCGTTTAATCTTGATGGCTGCCCAAAATAATGAACCAAAATGACATTATTGTGCTGTTTAATCTGGATTGCCTCATTGTTTAATCTTGATGGCTGTCCAAAATAGTGAACCAAAATGACATTATTTTACTGTTTTATCCTGATTGCAAGTTACCATATCGTTTAATATTGATGGCTGTCCAAAATAATGAACCAAAATGACATTATTTTACTGTTTAATCCTGATTGTAGGCTACCTTGTTTAACCTGGATGGCTGTCCAAAATAGTCAACCAAAATTACATTATTTTGCTGCTTAATCCTGATTGCAAGATACCTTATCGTTTAATCTTGATGGGTGTCCAAAATAGTCAACCAAAATGACATTATTTTGCTGTTTAATCCTGATTGCAAGTTACCATATCGTTTAATCTTGATGGCTGTCCAAAATAGTCAACCAAAATGACATTACTTTACTGTTTAATCCTGATTGCAAGTTACCTAATCGTTTAATCTTGATGGCTGTCCAAAATAGTCAACCAAAATGACATTATTTTACTGTTTAATCCTGATTGCAAGTCACCATATCGTTTAATCTTGATGGCTGTCCAAAATAGTCAACCAAAATGACATTATTTTACTGTTTAATCCTGATTGCAAGTTACCTTATTGTTTAATCTTGATGGCTGTCCAAAATAGTCAACCAAAATGACATTATTTTGATGCTTAATCCTGATTGCAAGTTACCTTATTGTTTAATCTTGATGGCTGTCCAAAATAGTCAACCAAAATGACATTATTTTACTGTTTAATCCTGATTGCAAGTTACCTTATTGTTTAACCTTGATGGCTGTCCAAAATAGTCAACCAAAATTACATTATTTTGCTGCTTAATCCTGATTGCAAGTTACCTTGTTTAATCTTGATGGCTGTCCAAAATAGTCAACCAAAATGACATTATTTTACTGTTTAATCCTGATTGCAAGTTACCATATCGTTTAATCTTGATGGCTGTCCAAAATAGTGAACCAAAATGACATTACTTTGCTGTTTAATCCTGACTGCAAGTTCCCTTATTGTTTAATATTGATGGCTGTCCAAAATAGTGAACCAAAATGACATTATTTTACTGTTTAATCCTGACTGCAAGTTACCTTATCGTTTAACCTTGATGGCTGTCGAAAATAGTGAACCAAAATGACATTATTTTGCTGTTTAATCCTGATTGCAAGTTACCATATCGTTTAATCTTGATGGCGTGCCAAAATAGTCAACCAAAATGACATTACTTTGCTGTTTAATCCTGACTGCAAGTTCCCTTATTGTTTAATATTGATGGCTGTCCAAAATAGTCAACCAAAATGACATTATTTTGCTGTTTAATCCTGATTGCAAGTTCCCTTATTGTTTAATCTTGATGGCTGTCCAAAATAGTCAACCAAAATTACATTATTTTGCTGTTTACTCCTGATTGCAAGTTACCTTATCGTTTAATCTTGATGGCTGTCCAAAATAGTCAACCAAAATGACATTATTTTACTGTTTAATCCTGATTGCAAGTTACCTTATTGTTTAATCTTGATGGCTGTCCAAAATAGTCAACCAAAATACATTATTTTGCTGTTTACTCCTGATTGCAAGTTACCTGATTTGGCTGTCCAAAATAGTCCACCAAAATGACATTATTTTGCTGTTTAATCCTGATTGCAAGTTACCATATCGTTTAATCTTGATGGCTGGTCAAAATAGTCAACCAAAATGACATTATTTTACTGTTTACTCCTGATTGCAGGTTACCTTATCGCGTAATCTTGATGGCTGTCCAAAATAGTCAACCAAAATGACATTATTTTACTGTTTACTCCTGATTGCAAGTTACCATATCGTTTAATCTTGATGGCTGCCCAAAATAGTCAACCAAAATGACATTATTTTACTTTTTAATCCTGACTGCAAGTTATCTTATTGTTTAATCTTGATGGCTGTCCAAAATAATGAACCAAAATGACATTATTTTACAGTTTAATCCTGATTGTAGGCTACCTTATTGTTTAACCTTGATGGCTGTTCAAAATAATGAACCAAAACGACATTATTTTGCTGTTTTATCCTGATTGCAAGTTACCTTATCGTTTAATATTGATGGCTGTCCAAAATAATGAACCAAAATTACATTATTTTACTGTTTAATCGTGATTGTAGGCTACCTTATTGTTTAACCATGATGGCTGGTCAAAATAGTGAACCAAAATGACATCATTTTACTGTTTAATCCCAAATGTAAGTTACCTTATTGTTTAACCTTGATTGCTGTCCAAAATAATGAACCAAAATGACATTATTTAACTACTTAATCCTGATTGCAAGTTACCTTATTCTTTGATGGCTGTCCAAAAAACGGAACCATAATGACATTATCTAACTGGCATGGTTGGTTGCACGTTTAACCCTGTTCACGAGAAAATCCTATATTTTTCCTAATTAATAATGTCAAAATCCTTTAGGGGTCTTTTTAGGCCAAAGTATGAAATCACCCAACATTAACCACAACAGAATCCATTTAATCACCATTCCTTTCAAAAAACCATACTTAATAACACATCAAAAGTCCCAGAAAATCCCCGTAGTTGAATGGTGCCTAATTTGCATAAATCCAAAATGGCCGTTTATGCAGCGGGCAAAATATTATGTAGCGGGTGAAATGGTCAAATATGAATCAATAGAACTATACCAACATATTCCTCTCATAATAAGGGTTCAGAAAAAGTATAGTTTGACTCATATCCAATGTACAGTTCTTGAGTTAGAAATAGAAGGGAAAAGGTCAAATGCCAAACTTGCAAGAACATTCAAAAAAAGAATTGATTGCTTATCTCAGTTGGATTGTTACCTTGGTAACACAGCAAAAAAGATCAAAATCCATTGAACCCTGTTGATCGTGACTTATTTTGTGACATTACTTATGTAACAAAACATCCAAAACTTTTCTCAATTTGATTCATTTTTGCCAAAGGAACAATTTGAGACCAGTTGGATTCAAATTTGAGCATTTATTCAACTGTAGATGCTTGTGGACCCCAAAATTTAACCTTTATGTCTATAACTCGAGAACTGTATGTCGATGACATGTCAAACTATACTTTTCTGATTTCTTATGATGAGAGCAATACAATGTTGTTTTTTTAAAGATTTGACCAACTTTGAAATTTTGCCCCTGCATAAGCAGCCATTTTATATTTATGCAAATTAAGCACTGTTCTACTACTTGGGATTTTGGGGGACTTTTGATGTGTTATTAAAAATGCTTTTCTGAATTGAATGGTGATTAAAAATGGGTTCTGTTGCAATCAGTGGTGAGTTAACTGCTTATTTGTCGAAAAAGGCACAGGCATTTATGATATTGGTATACAGTTCTCTACAGTCCATTCCCAATACACTTTTTATTGCTTAAAATTACAACACAGCAAACAATAACACACAGAATATCAATTGTATATTGTACTTTTTCACATGGTTTTTTTATTTCAAAGAAAACATTGGCACAAGTATACACATTTACAAGTGCATTAATATTGTGTAGTACTAGTACATTACATTAAGCGCTCCACAGACTCCGAGTATTGTACGTACAATATTGTATGCAACATATATACGTTATTTAATCTATTGCCATTCTATTTCCAGTAATGTTTAAGTTCTAACGAATGTTCGATGACGAAAAATCGATAATATGTTACATGTAATATCTAGTAGAAATATATTATTGATTTTACGTCATCAAACATTCGTTAGAACTTAAAACATTACTGGAAATAGAATGGCAATAGATTAAACAACGTAGATATGTTGCATACAATATTGTACATACAATAAAAAGTCTGAATACTGCTTTAGTGTAGTACTACTAGCTATTGATTGACTTTACTCTCAAAAATGTATAACAATTCAATTAAGGGGGTACTACACCCATGCCCAATTTTGTGCCTATTTTTGCATTTTTCTCAAAAATTATAGCGCATTGGGGACAAGTAACATATGTATATTATAGGGGCAAGGACTACAACTACTGCACTGGAAATTTTATTTTAGCACAGACAACAGTTCTTGGAGTTACAGTCAAAAATGAGGAAAACCAATATTTGATCAATAAATCAATAACTACTTGCTTTGAGTTGCTGAATTTTCAGTACAGTAGTTGTAGTCCTTGCCCCTATAATATACATATCTTACTTGTCACCAATGTGCTAGAATTTTTGAGAAAAATGCAAAAATAGGCACAAAATTGGCCAGGGGTGTAGTACCCCCTTAAAAAAACACACACTTTATCATGGAAATCAAGATCATGTTTTTGCCCTTTTACTCTTGCAGGAA
Organism: Amphiura filiformis; assembly: GCF_039555335.1. Lineage (NCBI taxonomy): Eukaryota > Metazoa > Echinodermata > Ophiuroidea > Amphilepidida > Amphiuridae > Amphiura > Amphiura filiformis. Next base: position 1,617,860 of record NW_027305490.1, on the reverse strand, counting down.
GTTTTGCCAAATAAATAAAAATGATTGGATCGCATGTATCGCGTAAATTAATGAGGTTATGAATGTGTGAAAATACCATATTAAAATTATGACCCTCAACAAGTGTGGACTTTCTTTTTGTGCAATGGTTATCAAGACTAACTCAAAAGCAGAAAATTACAAAACTTTTATGATTGACTATTGTTTAAGTAACACTCTGATGTTCATACATAAAAAGCCAATTCTGAAAATTTCATGGTTTCAGGAAAAAGTATATAGCATTTACAAGGTATCAATATAACATATACAGTGTAGCAAATACAAACTGAAAAGTGCTTTTCAAAAACCATGCTCATTCCACAAAGTACTGGTGGTCTTAGTATTTATTTTTTGGAAATGTACTCTTCAGTATGATTATGTCACAAACTTTAAGGCACCGTTCAATATTTACACCAGGGTGAGTGAGAGTTTTAAGGGAGGAATCCAAATTTGTGGTGGTCTAGACGGGGAATCTGAATTTTTACCATGAGGGAGAAAAGTTTTCTTTGCAATGATTAATAAAGGTAAAACAAGGGGGAATCCAAAAAAATTAAGCAGATGTGAGGCAAGAACATAAAATTGTTAGTGGATTTTTTGATCAAAACTCACACTATCCCCATGTGTAAATAATAAATGGTTACTAAGGATTCAAATTTATCTCTCACAATTCAATTAACTGTGGTTCTAGACTAACTAACTTAAAGTCATAATGTACGATCTTATATAATATGAATTTGGTTAATTTTTTTCAAACCTGATTTTTTGGCATATTTGTAATGTTTACACATGTCACAACTTGCACCTAAATGGAATCAGCCAAATTTGTTGTGTTTGTAGGTATAAACAGAGCAAAGTTAGACATAAAGTCATAATTAAAATTATGACTTTATGTCCATATAGAACTGTGTGTTAAGCGGCCAAAATAACAAGCAGTGTTTCTTTCACGTTACCTCGTTATTTCAGCTCAAAATGGACAGAAACCATGCATTCCCGATCATTATTACTAGTATTATTTCAGCATTTTGAGTATATAATGACAAATTTAAAATTTGAAGAAAATCGTACATTAAGCCTTTAAGGTACTTGTATAGGTAGCACAATTATATATGATCATCACCTTTTACAATATTGGAAATGGTTAGCATACAGCATGATATAAATGGTTACAAACATAATTGTCAACACTGAGTACCTACATTTCACTGTTTGTATGAGTTCTGTCTGCTCTGGGAATAAAGAATCGGACATGGTTCCTCTATGCAGTTCTTGCATTTACAGTTGAGTGGACTATGGAAATATTCAATTATTTTGCTGTTAAGCCAATTATTTTGCTATTAAGCCAGAACCACAATATGGTAGGAATACATGTTCATTATGTTATCATGGTTTAACAGAACATCTGTAACACCAGTAACATGTAGGTTTCCATTTCGAGGCATACATTACAATTCTACATTAGGTAGGTAAAATCAAATGATCTGCTTGATTTTGACACAAGTATGTCATCACAATTCTACAAAAGATACATAAAATATATCAGCAGTTTGTAAGGGATGGCTTCAAAACAGCACCCTGCAGCACCGGCGGTTTATTAACCATGTTCTATTGTTCTGAACAATAGAACCTCAATAATCATAAGTTCTGCCCAAGACACCAGCAGTTGACCGGGTGACGGGGTTTTGATGCTGTCCCCGATCATCAATTTGTATAAATCAGCCCCTTTCAGTGTATTAATGTTACTCTCCTTTATAGTACACTTTAAAGTCGACTTTTTAAGCGTACTACTGCTCATTTTTAGCATGGTCCTACCATCCTTTATAATATACATCTGAAACATATCGTGCATACCACTGCTCATGTTTAGTGTGTTTAAAGGTAATTAATGCTACTCTCCATAATAATACATTTTTAGCATATTACTGCTCACAATTGTAAGTAAATTAATGCTACACTCTGTTATAGTACACTTTTAGCTTATCACTGCTCATTTTAGTGAGATCAGAAAATTATTCACAGAGAAGAATTATGTGCATTTGCTGCACTGAACCCCACTCTGATATGGGTATACCTACCCATTTTGTCAGAAAGTACAAATCCAGATCCCTTTACATGTAATATGTGACCCCTCAGCACAACTGAGCCCTGAAGTCGCCAATCATCATTTTTGAGATATTCAACCAAAATATTCTGCTTAAAATTAGCTTTAAAATGATGTATATCATGTCTATAGTACTTGACATTTAAGTAGTGAAAAATCAATAAAACAGTCAATAAATCCTTTGTTTCCTATTGTTTATTGTTAAGTTCGATGGAGTATATCTCAATAGTGGCACTGGCGACATCCGGGCTCAGTTGTGCTGAGGGGTCACATATGATTGTAAATTTGTGGAATATTATGTCATCATCACTAGTTTTGAAATAGAACTTACTACAAAACCAAAAACCCACTTTTGAGAAAGTCAGTTTGCTGACCAAATCAAAATAATGGTACAGTGTTAGCCAGTTATATATTCCTGTTGACTGAGTGTAGCAGCTCCTTGAATGTCGGGGGGGAGGGTGATTTGATTTGACATTGATGTACACTAGAGCGACATCTGGTTTTCTGACATCTTTTAGGCACATTTTTAATTTGATCCAATGTGGAAGTCACAGGATTGTAGTTTATGAAGCATTAATTCAGTAACAATCCCAAAAGTGTTCTAGGAATTGGAAAACCCAAGAAATGCAAAATTCAAGTTTGTTGGGTGTCCCTTTTTTATAAAGTGCTAATTTCTAACATAATATTGCAGGTGTTGACCTGGTCTTGACAGTGATCCATCCTGAAATTAATTGAATGTCCTTCTGTTTTGCTTTTGTTCACAGGACTTCAGAGTGTATTGAGGGAGCTGAAAGTGATAAAACCTCAACTTACTAACCAAGTTGACAAGAATTGAAAAACACCTTAAAGATAAAGAATGTCAAAAGAATATGCAGATAGGGCGCAGAAGATAATAGACTGCACTGAGGCAGATGTCCTTCAAGATAGTACTGATGTAAAACTTCAACCAAACACAGAAGTTGACAAGAATTGAAAAACACCTTAAAGATAAATAATGTCAAAAGAATATGCAAACAGTGTGCAGTATGCCCTAGATGGTGAGGGGTTACAGTCCCTTTAAGGAGAGCGGTTCAAAAAATATCATCGAACTCATTATACTACTACACTACAGTATTGAAGATTTGTTAATTCGGAAGCAATGTCCACCAAAATTCCAAATTCAGGAACGCGATTTCGCCATCAAAACTTAAATTTTTATGTTCAAAATAGCTCCAAAATAGTCATGAAATTGGGTGGCTAAAAGAATCTGGTGAATGCGAGTGTTGATGGATCATGGCAGCGGAGAGGCATGTGATGTGTGCTGTAAAAAATGTTAGCGGTTCATTATACAGTATTTATTAAACATGCCATTAGAATATATTTACCACAATATGGGCAATATAAGTTGGTATTGTATTTTATTCATGTCACAACTGAGGTTGGTAAGATAGTGTGTTTGGAGGCAGGAAGGGAAACGGAATATTATGAAGCTGTCATTCAAACTTCAACCGGATGTCAAGATTTTAAAAAGTCTCTTGGTGTTCACATTTATGACAGATATTGTTGTGAAGATGATGGAAAACAGCTGTAGAAAAGATTATGAATTCAAGTGGGCTCCTAATCATTGCGGATGCAGGCTAGAGCCACGGAGATCGCAGAATTTTGGTCATTGCATTTGTTGACCAGCAATCAAGAGGACGTAAAATTTATTTCAAAAAGAATTATGTTGCTCTACTTGTATTCTCCGGCAGTAAGCTTAAAATTACAGGAACACTTACACTTAATATGTAGCGTATATACAACTACGTGGAGGCGTAAACATGGGGAGAAAGAAGACGACAAATAAAAAAAAAAAAAACCAGGCCAACCTGAGAAGGATTAATACAACAGCGAGTGGTAGCGGTGAGTGCTCGTCAGCAGGTAATGCGGTCAGACAAATAAGGTCACAGGCGAGTGCGATACGGAACTTGCGAAACCAACCCCAGCCTGATCATGATAATCAAGTTAACCTTGTCTCTGTATGGGGTTAATGGGACAATTTATAAATACATTGTCAATGTTGTTTCCATGCTGCTGGTCAACAGAGTACTGATCAATGGATCTCTGTCTCCACTGAAATGTATTGCATACAGAGTGAACAACAACATGATGTGATTTCAGATTTTTAGATCTGAAAAGGCTCCATGTGCTGATGAGAAAAGGTTTCTTCCAGGATCTGCTTTGTTTTCTTTTAGTCCTCCTCTTCACACAGTTTCATCAGATGTCACAGGATGTGACAGCATTGATGTTTTGGCAGTACTTCCTGATTGCCCCTTGGTAGATCCAATGTGCAGAGGGAGATGTTGGTATGTAGATAAAGCCTTGGCTGTGGCCCTTCTAGATGTGGAAGAAGGCCTTGCTGCATCTTGTGAAACTAGAGGTTTTCCATAAACGTTTTCGGGTCCCTTTCATGTCTCTAAAATGGGGTGATGACAGTTTAGGGCAGGCAAATGGGAACAATCTAATACAACTTCCCAATGATTTGCGCTCTGAACTTTTTGGCAGTCACGCCTAAAAGATTCAAGAAGTCCATGACAGCTGGTGAACTTCACCAGTACATTCTGGCTTCATTCCCAAGAGTTATCAACTTTAAGTACATGAAGGGGCAGGCGAATGGGAACAATCTAGAGGTTCCATAAACATTTTTGGGTCCCTTTCATGTCTCTGAAATGGGGTGATGACAGTTTAGGGCAGGCGAATGGGAACAATCTAATACACTTTCCCAATGATTTGCGCCCTGAACTTTTTGGCAGTCACACCTAAAAGATTCAAGAAGTCCATGACAGCTGGTGAACCGCCAGTACATTCTGGCTTCATTCCCAAGAGTTATCAACTTTAAGTACATGAAGGGCAGGCGAATGGGAACAATCTAATACACTTTCCCAATGATTTGCGCCCTGAACTTTTTGGCAGTCACACCTAAAAGATTCAAAAAATCCATGACAGCTGGTGAACTTCACCAGTACACTCTGGCTTCATTCCCAAGAGTAATCAATTTTAAGTACATGAAGGGGCAGGCGAATGGGAACAATCTAATACAACTTCCCAATGATTTGCGCCCTGAACTTATTTTTTTTTTTTTTTTTATCCTCCAAGTCCAAGCATTGCTGGCATTTATTTGAATAAATGATGCTTTTCAATTACCCTCTTTGTCCTTAGAGTTCCTGGTTTGGCATCAGAGTCAGATACATGATGTCATTTATTGTAATGTCTTTGTTCTGTATAAATTTCTGTATGGATTGTGGCATAAGTCTACTTCTTGCTCTGCTGTTGTGCCCTGAGGACTCTCTGTACGATCTTCTGTTCTTCAATCAGAAAAGCACGAACAATCTTTTGTCTGACAGCCTTTGCACACAGTGTACCACCATATGCTCTTGACACCCGTCTTTTTAGGCTTGGACATTGACATGAGTTTCTTGGGTCTAGCGGCCCACACACCCTGAAGCTTGACTCCAGTGTCACCACATCTTAATGCCTTGGGCTTCTTCTTGTGGGTATGATAGACCAGCTTGCCACCAGGGGTCTTTACAATCCTGACTTTGTTGGACTTGGTGTTGTAGGAGTGACGCCTCCTGTAATGCAATCGCTGAACCATCTTGGATCAGTGATTCAGGCCCGTGGAGAAAAGCTGCGCCCTGAACTTATTGGCAGTCACGCCTAAAAGATTCAAGAAGTCCATGACAGCTGGTGAACTTCGCCAGTACATTTTGGCTTCATTCCCGAGGATAATCAATTTCAAGTACATGAAGGGGCAGGCGAATGGGAACAATCTAATACAACTTCCCAATGATTTGCGCCCTGAACTTTTTGGCAGTCACGCCTAAAAGATTCAAGAAGTCCATGACAGCTGGTGAACTTCACCAGTACATTCTGGCTTCATTCCCAAGAGTTATCAACTTTAAGTACATGAAGGGGCAGGCGAATGGGAACAATCTAATACAATTTCCCAATGATTTGCGCCCTGAACTTTTTGGCAGTCACGCCTAAAAGATTCAAAAATCCATGACAGCGAATGAACTTCATCAGTACATTCTGGCTTCATTCCCAAGAGTTATCAACTTTAAGTACATGAAGGGGGCAGGCGAATGGGAACAATCTAATACAACTTCCCAATGATTTGCGTCCTGAACTTATTGGCAGTCACGCCTAAAAAATTCAAGAAGTCCATGACAGCTGGTGAACTTCGCCAGTACATTCTGGCTTTATTCCCGAGGATAATCAATTTCAAGTACATGAAGGGGCAGGCAAATGGGAACAATCTAATACAACTTCCAAATGATTTGCGCCCTGAACTTTTTGGCAGTCACGCCTAAAAGATTCAAGAAGTCCATGACAGCTGGTGAACTTCACCAGTACATTCTGGCTTCATTCCCAAGAGTTATCAACTTTAAGTACATGAAGGGGCAGGCGAATGGGAACAATCTAATACAATTTCCCAATGATTTGCGCCCTGAACTTTTTGGCAGTCACGCCTAAAAGAGTAAAAAAATCCATGACAGCGAATGAACTTCACCAGTACATTCTGGCAGTCACGCCTAAAAAATTCCAAGAAGTCCATGACAGCTGGTGAACTTCGCCAGTACATTCTGGCTTTATTCCCGAGGATAATCAATTTCAAGTACATGAAGGGGCAGGCAAATGGGAACAATCTAATACAACTTCCAAATGATTTGCGCCCTGAACTTTTTGGCAGTCACGCCTAAAAGATTCAAAAAGTCCATGACAGCTGGTGAACTTCACCAGTACATTCTAGCTTCATTCCCAAGAATTATCAACTTTAAGTACATGAAGCGGCAGGCGAATGGGAACAATCTAATACAATTTCTCAATGATTTGCGCCCTGAACTTTTTGGCAGTCACGCCTAAAAGATTAAAAAATCCATGACAGCGAATGAACTTCACCAGTACATTTTTATTGAAAAGTGGGTTCGTTACATTCAAGGATTGGCAGGATCTGGTAGTCGATATATGTGTACACTTTGTGATGACACCAACTTAGATGCAACCACTTCTCCATTTGATGAGGTTGTCACACTGATTTCTGGCCAGAATGCTGTTCAATACAACTCGGCATAAGCGGAAATGCAACTTCCAGTGAAATCATGAACCAATGAAAAAGCTTTTCTTCCCAAGTGGAACTTCCCATTTTGGTAAAGCCAGTGAGATGAACTTCCATTTGGTAATGTTCAGAGAAGAACTTGTGGAAGAAGAATTTAGACTGAGTGATCACATACATAATAATAATAATAATAATAATAATAATGGAAGGTAATAATAAAAGTGAAAAAAGTGAAAATGCACGCTGTATATGGGAAGTAAGGGGCAGGCGAATGGGAACAATCTAATACAACTTCCCAATGATTTGCGCCCCGAACTTTTTGGCAGTCATGCCTAAAAGATTCAAGAAGTCCATGACAGCTGGTGAACTTCACCAGTACATTCTGGCTTCATTCCCAAGAGTTATCAACTTTAAGTACATGAAGGGCAGGCGAATGGAAACAATCTAATACAACTTCCCAATGATTTGCGTCCTGAACTTATTGGCAGTCACGCCTAAAAGATTCAAGAAGTCCATGACAGCTGGTGAACTTCACCAGTACATTCTGGCTTCATTCCCAAGAGTTATCAACTTTAAGTACATGAAGGGGCATGCGAATGGGAACAATCTAATACAATTTCCCAATGATTTGCGCCCTGAACTTTTTGGCAGTCACGCCTAAAAGATTAAAAAAATCCATGACAGCGAATGAACTTCACCAGAACATTTTTATTGAAAAGTGGGTTCGTTACATTCAAGGATTGGCAGGATCTGGTAGTCGATATATGTGTACACTTTGTGATGACACCAACTTAGATGCAACCACTTCTCCATTTGATGAGGTTGTCACACTGATTTCTGGCCAGAATGCTGTTCAATACAACTCAGCATAAGCGGAAATGCAACTTCCAGTGAAATCATGAACCAATGAAAAAGCTTTTCTTCCCAAGTGGAACTTCCCATTTTGGTAAAGCCAGTGCGATGAACTTCTATTTGGTAATGTTCAGAGAAGAACTTGTGGAAGAAGAATTTAGACTGAGTGATCACATACATAATAATAATAATAATAATAATGGAAGGTAATAATAAAAGTGAAAAAGTGAAAATGCACGCTGTATATGGGAAGTAAGGGGCAGGTGAATGGGAACAATCTAATACAACTTCCCAATGATTTGCGCCCCGAACTTTTTGGCAGTCATGCCTAAAAGATTCAAGAAGTCCATGACAGCTGGTGAACTTCACCAGTACATTCTGGCTTCATTCCCAAGAGTTATCAACTTTAAGTACATGAAGGGGCAGGCGAATGGGAACAATCTAATACAATTTCCCAATGATTTGCGCCCTGAACTTTTTGGCAGTCACGCCTAAAAGATTCAAAAAATCCATGACAGCGAATGAACTTCACCAGTACATTCTGGCAGTCACGCCTAAAAAATTCCAAGAAGTCCATGACAGCTGGTGAACTTCGCCAGTACATTCTGGCTTTATTCCCGAGGATAATCAATTTCAAGTACATGAAGGGGCAGGCAAATGGGAACAATCTAATACAACTTCCAAATGATTTGCGCCCTGAACTTTTTGGCAGTCACGCCTAAAAGATTCAAAAAGTCCATGACAGCTGGTGAACTTCACCAGTACATTCTGGCTTCATTCCCAAGAGTAATCAACTTTAAGTACATGAAGCGGCAGGCGAATGGGAACAATCTAATACAATTTCTCAATGATTTGCGCCCTGAACTTTTTGGCAGTCACGCCTAAAAGATTAAAAAAATCCATGACAGCGAATGAACTTCACCAGTACATTTTTATTGAAAAGTGGGTTCGTTACATTCAAGGATTGGCAGGATCTGGTAGTCGATATATGTGTACACTTTGTGATGACACCAACTTAGATGCAACCACTTCTCCATTTGATGAGGTTGTCACACTGATTTCTGGCCAGAATGCTGTTCAATACAACTCGGCATAAACGGAAATGCAACTTCCAGTGAAATCATGAACCAATGAAAAAGCTTTTCTTCCCAAGTGGAACTTCCCATTTTGGTAAAGCCAGTGAGATGAACTTCCATTTGGTAATGTTCAGAGAAGAACTTGTGGAAGAAGAATTTAGACTGAGTGATCACATACATAATAATAATAATAATAATAATAATAATGGAAGGTAATAATAAAAGTGAAAAAAAAAAGTGAAAATGCACGCTGTATATGGGAAGTAAGGGCAGGCGAATGGGAACAATCTAATACAACTTCCCAATGATTTATGCCCGAACTTTTGGCAGTCATGCCTAAAAGATTCAAGAAGTCCATGACAGCTGGTGAACTTCACCAGTACATTCTGGCTTCATTCCCAAGAGTTATCAACTTTAAGTACATGAAGGGGCAGGCGAATGGAAACAATCTAATACAACTTCCCAATGATTTGCGTCCTGAACTTATTGGCAGTCACGCCTAAAAGATTCAAGAAGTCCATGACAGCTGGTGAACTTCACCAGTACATTCTGGCTTCATTCCCAAGAGTTATCAACTTTAAGTACATGAAGGGCATGCGAATGGGAACAATCTAATACAATTTCCCAATGATTTGCGCCCTGAACTTTTTGGCAGTCACGCCTAAAAGATTAAAAAAATCCATGACAGCGAATGAACTTCACCAGTACATTTTTATTGAAAAGTGGGTTCGTTACATTCAAGGATTGGCAGGATCTGGTAGTCGATATATGTGTACACTTTGTGATGACACCAACTTAGATGCAACCACTTCTCCATTTGATGAGGTTGTCACACTGATTTCTGGCCAGAATGCTGTTCAATACAACTCGGCATAAACGGAAATGCAACTTCCAGTGAAATCATGAACCAATGAAAAAGCTTTTCTTCCCAAGTGGAACTTCCCATTTTGGTAAAGCCAGTGAGATGAACTTCCATTTGGTAATGTTCAGAGAAGAACTTGTGGAAGAAGAATTTAGACTGAGTGATCACATACATAATAATAATAATAATAATAATAATAATGGAAGGTAATAATAAAAGTGAAAAAAAAGTGAAAATGCACGCTGTATATGGGAAGTAAGGGGCAGGCGAATGGGAACAATCTAATACAACTTCCCAATGATTTATGCCCTGAACTTTTGGCAGTCATGCCTAAAAGATTCAAGAAGTCCATGACAGCTGGTGAACTTCACCAGTACATTCTGGCTTCATTCCCAAGAGTTATCAACTTTAAGTACATGCAGGGGCAGGCGAATGGAAACAATCTAATACAACTTCCCAATGATTTGCGTCCTGAACTTATTGGCAGTCACGCCTAAAAGATTCAAGAAGTCCATGACAGCTGGTGAACTTCACCAGTACATTCTGGCTTCATTCCCAAGAGTTATCAACTTTAAGTACATGAAGGGGCATGCGAATGGGAACAATCTAATACAATTTCCCAATGATTTGCGCCCTGAACTTTTTGGCAGTCACGCCTAAAAGATTAAAAAAATCCATGACAGCGAATGAACTTCACCAGTACATTTTTATTGAAAAGTGGGTTCGTTACATTCAAGGATTGGCAGGATCTGGTAGTCGATATATGTGTACACTTTGTGATGACACCAACTTAGATGCAACCACTTCTCCATTTGATGAGGTTGTCACACTGATTTCTGGCCAGAATGCTGTTCAATACAACTCAGCATAAACGGAAATGCAACTTCCAGTGAAATCATGAACCAATGAAAAAGCTTTTCTTCCCAAGTGGAACTTCCCATTTTGGTAAAGCCAGTGCGATGAACTTCTATTTGGTAATGTTCAGAGAAGAACTTGTGGAAGAAGAATTTAGACTGAGTGATCACATACATAATAATAATAATAATAATAATGGAAGGTAATAATAAAAGTGAAAAAAGTGAAAATGCACGCTGTATATGGGAAGTAAGGGGCAGGCGAATGGGAACAATCTAATACAACTTCCCAATGATTTGCGCCCCGAACTTTTTGGCAGTCATGCCTAAAAGATTCAAGAAGTCCATGACAGCTGGTGAACTTCACCAGTACATTCTGGCTTCATTCCCAAGAGTTATCAACTTTAAGTACATGAAGGGGCAGGCGAATGGGAACAATCTAATACAATTTCCCAATGATTTGCGCCCTAAATCTTTTGGCAGTCACGCCTAAAAGATTCAAAAAATCCATGACAGCGAATGAACTTCACCAGTACATTCTGGCTTCATTCCCAAGAGTTATCAACTTTAAGTACATGAAGGGGCAGGCGAATGGGAACAATCTAATACAACTTCCCAATGATTTGCGCCCTGAACTTATTGGCAGTCACGCCTAAAAGATTCAAGAAGTCCATGACAGCTGGTGAACTTCACCAGTACATTCTGGCTTCATTCCCAAGAGTTATCAACTTTAAGTACATGAAGGGGCAGGCGAATGGGAACAATCTAATACAATTTCCCAATGATTTGCGCCCTGAACTTTTTGGCAGTCACGCCTAAAAGATTCAAAAAATCCATGAAAGCGAATGAACTTCACCAGTACATTCTGGCTTCATTCCCAAGAGTTATCAACTTTAAATACATGAAGGGGCAGGCGAATGGGAACAATCTGATACAACTTCCCAATGATTTGCGCTCTGAACTTATTGGCAGGCTAGTTGGTAATGTTAAACTGTTTATAGTACCAGCAGGTGTAAGACCTCTGGTAAGTCATTAATCTCTTAATGTTTCCCATAAAGAGTTTTCTGATATACATGTAGATTGACAATTCACACTCTTCAAAGAAAATTTGCTGACCTCTTCACATTCACAGTGAGCAACATCACTGCACATAATTAAACAGTCGCTGGTGTGATCATTTTCACGGCTAACTGTTAAAAATATATTTATATATCCCTATTGCACAGAAATTTTTACCCATCAAGATAATTAACTCAGTCCTTTATTTTTTTTAAATTCCAGTTCAGTATTGAAAGAAGATGTGTTATGTGCCTTATTTTATAAGAAGATTTAATAATTCAACCATGCAATTTTTTAAGCTGTAGAAAAGAAAAGTGTACTTTTAAGGTAAGTGTTTTGAAAATGTGATGTGTGCTCTGTTTAAAAATTGTGTGTTTGAAATAACTGTTGAACACTTCAACACTATTTTCAGGGCAATTTGAATTTAGCCTTGGGTGTGGCCCTTTTAGATGTGGAAGACGACCTTGCTGCATCTTGTGAAACTAGAGGTTTTCCACAAACGTTTGCGGGTCTCTTCCATGTCTCTGAAATGGGGCGTCAACGGTATGGGAGATGTCAAGATTGAGAAAGGAATGCAGATCCATGTCCCAGACAAGGTCATTTGTTATGCCTTCATTTTGGGTTTGATGCCTGTTGTGGATTTCGGTGCCCTTGCAGAAATTGTTATGTCAAAAATGTGTCAAAAGTGTATCAAATATGTGTCAAAAACAGTTTTGACATATATTTGGTATGTCAAAACAATGTCAAAAGTGTTTTGACATATTTTTGAGCGTGTCAAATTTATGTTAAAAATATAACAATATGTCAAAATTATGTCAAATCAGTTTACAGTATGTCAAAAATATGTCAAATCTGACTTTAGCCATTTTAGAAAATAAATTATTTATGTACAAATAAAATGTGTCAAAAATATGTCAAATCTGACTTGGATCTTTTAATTACACAATGTAATGTGTCAAAAATGTGTCAAATCTGACTTTGGCCATTTTATGTAGAAATAAAATGTGTCCAAAATATGTCAAATCTCACAGAGGCCATGGCCTCTGGTGCCCCTATGACATGGCCTTGGTGCCTTCCAATTTCAAGCATTCTGAAGTGTATAGTGGCCTTAGGTGCCCTTGTGCAATGGCCTAGAATTTAGTGCCCTTCAAAATACGAAATTGAGCCCTGTTGTAGACTGTAGTCTAGAAAGTGTGCATGCAAACAAAAATTTATTTTGTCTTTTCCTTTTTGAAATATACTACCCCAATGATTGTGTGGGCCATGAGGCTATCACCAATATGCCCCCACAACTAAGGCCTACATCAGGGGTTCTCAACAGGCGGCCCGCGGGCCACATCCGGCTCGCCAAGCACTGCTAAGTGGCCCTTGACCAACCTCACAAAACAAAGAAAAACAAAAGAAAAAAGGGGTATTTGGCCCTTCAGAAGCTGTCTTTCAAGTGATTGCGGCCCTCGGTGGCCCGCGGTCAAAAATAGTTGAGAACCCCTGACCTACATGTATGTACACAGCCAATAGAAGGAGAGGGTGAATGTAAACAAAGTTGGTTTACATGTTTCCACAAATATTTCAGAAACAAACAATACACAAACGTTTGGAGGAAGGTATAAGGAATCAAGATTGAAACAATCAGACATGGCATGATTGATAATTTTTTTGTGATTTTCTGGTTGTCGAATTCAGAAGCCAGACTGCACTCAAGGCTTGAACAACATGGTTTATCACAAATATTTTTTGAAGTTAAATTTGACCAAAATTCAAATGAAAATAAATGATGCAAGAAACACTAGAGATATAGACTAAGCTGGGAAAAACAGTGAGAATCACACTTTGAAGTTTTTGGCATGAGACTTGAACAAGACTACATTGGGTTTGAAACAGTGGGGTTGAGGAGGAGTAGAAATATACAATCTTGTACAACATGTACGGTATATAAGTAGCCTATACGATGTCAAACATGTGAAAACAGCAAGGTCCACATGGATACACAGTGACTGGGTGAGACCTATATAGGCCTAGGGGCGACATTTGAAGGCACTGGGTCTCACTTAGTGGGACTAGATGTTCCCTAAGGCCCTTCGCACTTGATTATTAGTTTCCTGTTTACCGCCCGCGTCCAAAATTGAAAATCTCAAAATAATTAATTATTTTATTTTTATTTCTAATTTTCTCCTTTAAAATAAGTTTCAACTACTTCTACTTGCCATTTTCTGACTTTAATAATGTCAACAATAATGATGAATGAACAAAGAGTACAACTCCACCTTCACTTATTTATAAAATGAAATATTGTTGTGAAATAATTAAATGCCCACTCTAGTCAAAATGAGTTGAAGGTTGCTTGTAATAGTTCAAACTAAATAAAGAAAATAAAAGATAATTAATAATTAATAATTAAAAGTCACCTCGTCCCTTTTTCAAAATCTTCAACAGGAAACTAATAATCAAGTGCGAAGGGCCTAATAGAAAACCGTGGTGTGGCCTTGGTCAGTGTTCGATTTACCAGAAAAACATTACTTGCATTTGTGCAGGTAACGTAGGTAAACCTACCTGCACAAAGTGTAAGAGACCTGCACATAATTTTAACTTCAAATTTAGACCATTGATATCATATGTGATGGACTATATAAAAATACTAACTACACTGGTATATTTTTATAAGCCTTGTTTTCTTTGCATCAATAGAGTGGTATGATTCGCAGCCTTTTCTCATCTTATTTGTCTAATTTGGGACCAAATTCTATCTGCACATGTGCAGGTAGATATCTTGAAAAGTAAAGTTTAAAGTGGTAAATTGAACACTGGCCTTGGTCTGTTTTAAATTTGTCTGTGGATGAACGCACTTACGCACATCAACAAAAGTGTGTGCAGGTATTGTGTGGAATATAATCCTGATATTGTTTACGAAACGTACCATACCAAATTTTTTTTTATCGTCATTTCAGAGTATTACTTGTTGGAATTCTCAGCTGATCAGAAGTTACGGATTTGTAAGGAGAATGAAATCAAATATACAGAAAGCGGCCGGCTAAAAGGGGCATTCCCCACCGACCAAGGGATGCAATTTTATTCCGCCTGCTTGCTAAGACAAAGTTGTAAGTATGTAACACTGACGTCAAGTGTTCGACATAAGAATTTCTATTTGCATAGCAAAATCAGCTTGTGTCAATTGTTTTGGGGTAAACGTGCACTCTTTAGTGTTGCAGTCTATGGAATGAAAATGATACACAATTCTAAAATTGTTTAGCAAATTGATAAATTTTGCTACGCTACACCAGTTATGTCAAACGCTGCTGACGTCAAGTGGCATAATTTCCTGTGAAATACTGGAAAAATATCTGGGATGCTGGGAAATATTTTAAATGCACTTTCATGCCACACTTTACATAGTCACTACATACCCCCTGTCATGCATTTAATCAATTTATTTTGTTATGTTAGGCCCTACTTGATGTATTCAGATACACCTATCATTTTGAGGTAAAAATATTTTGTTTGAAATGGATGAAAAATAGACACTGCACTATGTGAGCAAGAATGCTGTTGCATGTGAAGTATAGTACCCGGTACTCCAGAAGCACGTGCTGCACCCAGTTAAACTACAAATGTATGCGTCATGATGCCGTCATCAATCAAATCAATGCATGGCATCTGCTGAGTTGAAGTTTGTAATAAAGTATAATGTTGTTCCTTTAAAAATTTAGCAAACAAAGACGAACTGCTAAGAATGAAGACAACCCGTGAGAAGCAGGCAGCACAGAGGGAATTGAAGGTCCGAAAAGACATCGAACAAAAGACTGCGCCAAGGAGAAGAGCTGGGAAGAGTCGGGAGTTGGAGATGGAACTAGAGAACCTAGTAGAGGAAGAAAATTAGGCCACAATGGACGAAGTAGAAGAAGCGTTTCAGAGGACGCAAACGAAAGTTTCTGCAGCACTGGCAAAAGCCCGGGAAGCTTCCAAGATGAAGGCAGTTAAAGGTAAGTTAATATTTAGGTGAGTTGATATTTAAGAGTATATGGGCGTTTTTACATTAAGTGTGCACTTTCAGTCCCAAAAAGGTCAAAATCAACCTCTTCAAATTTAAAAAACTTCTTTTTTTGACATATTTTTGACATTCCTATTTTCTGAGCAGCTTAGATTTGACATACTTTTGACACAATATATTTGATATATTTTTGATACACAAGATTTGACATACTTTTGACAACCTCACTTTTTGACATATATTTGACATGATTTTTGACACAAGTTAAGCAATTTTGTCAAAGTTTTTAGTGGTAGTTTTTGTGTCAAAAATGTGTCAAAAAATGTGTCAAAAATATGTCAAAGATTGTGTCAAACGAAGGTCCCTTTGTTATATAGTTTTTGACATACTTTTGACACATATGTCAAAAATGTGTCAAAACATGTTTTTGACATATGTCAAAAATTTGTCAAATTTTGGCAAGGGTGGTGCTGGTTTTTCTGTTTGGGAAGACGACAGCTTTTCATCTTTGCACTGCCATCCTTTTCTCATTGCTATGGGTGATGAGCAGAGTTTGCCCTGCTGCAACCCATTCTTGCAGAATTTAATGACATTAGTGATGGATCAGTCATGACACTTGAGACTCCAGATGGTCATCAGCAGTTTATATTTTCTTTTATAGGCTGCATGTTTGTTGAAAAGTGGGTTCGTTACATTCAAGGATTGGCAGAATCTGGTAGTCGATATTTGTGTACACTTCGTGATGACACTAACTTAGATGCAACCACTTCCCCATTTGATGAGGTTGTCACACTGATTTCTAGCCAGCATGCTGTTCAATACAACTCGGCATAAACGGAAATGCAACTTCCAGTGAAATCATTAACCAACGAAAAAAGCCTTTCTTCCCAAGTGAGCCAGTGAGATTAACTTCTATTTGGTAATGTTCAGAGAAGAACTTGCGGAAGAAGAATTTAGACTGAGTGGCCACATACATAAAAGTGAAAAAGTGAAAAATGCAGGCTGTATATGGGAAGTAAAAAGGTATGATCTGATGAAAAACACTCTGCTTGTTGAGATATTTCTCATTACATATAATCAGCTATATAGATGATGGTCATTGAATAAGAAGTACAATTTCAAATATTTAATTTGTCATATGATTCAGCCATTCACTGATTTGATTTTTTCTGACTACAGGTATAGAACAAACTGCCAACAGATACTCAAAGACTAATGGAGGGATGACTGGATTTACGAACAAGAAAAGAGCAGTTAACGGTAGATTGTCACCTATCATAAAAGAGCTGCAATAACACGCCGATATGAAGAAATGACAGGGAGAACCCAAACAAGTGGGTCACATCCAGATCACCAGTCATCAAGAATTCAACAAGATCATGCTGACATAACTAATATCAAGAATATATTCAAGGGCATGGTTAACCCATTTGTATATGAGTCTCCAGAATTAGTGCAGACATCATCGGGGGCCATCGCATCAGATGCAGTGACTTATGACCTACTGAATATCAAGCCACGAGAGACGAAGCATTCCAATGTTTTGTGAAAGAACGAATTCAAGAAAACACCAAATACATGTTTGACAGCATGAAGAAGATGATGTTGAAGACTTTCAGCAGCATGGGCAAGTCAGTCAAAACAAAAGTGAAAGGGAAAGAGATTGAGCTGAAGTCTGACAGAAATCTAGTGGCCAGGTTAATTGTAATAGGCAGAGTGAGAAAGACAGACTTCAGACAGATGATAATATATTGCTTGCTACCTATACATGTGACATTTTCCACCAGAGAAGGTTGCCTTGTGAAGACAAGCAAATCTGAAACACACAGTTGAGGCACTACCAGAAGAACCCAGTGTCAAAGAGATTCCAAAAGGGAGTGTATACATTATCGATGGAATGGCGCTGATACAGCAACTAGATCCAAAGAGACTTCAATGGGTCTGGACATTTAGAGACTTGGCAAATCACACATTACAAAGGTTGATCAATATGGCAAGTGCCATATTATCCAGAAGAAGAGGGCAGCTGGAGGATCACAGCAGGTGCGTGTATATGGACAGACATTTCGGCAGCAATGGAAGAAATTCCTTGGTAATGGAACCAACAAGGTGGAGTAGACAGAATACCTGTATGAAGCATGCAAGAAGGGAAGTGTGCTGAGAGATAAGACTGTATCTAGCTCATGCATGGAGATCAGTGCCATGTCTTTAACAACCAAGTAAGTAAAGCAGCACAGACAGATAAATTGAACTTTGTATTGGGTTTTTTTTCACCTTGTCTTGTAGAAAATTGGACTTGGTGTTGGTTTAATATTTGTTCAGTAAACTTTACTTTGTTTATATATAACTCTTGGGTTAATCAACAGAACCAAGAATACATACATGTATTAAATTGAGATTTGCACTATTGCTTTCCTAAATTAAAAAAAAAATGATACAGGTCCATGTTAATTGTACATGTAGAAATAATAGAAGTTTCTTAAATGCTTCTGTCGCTATCCTATTTTGTATGTGCTCTGTTAGCCTGTATTAAAAAGAGCACAATATGATGTTAATATTCCAACTTGGACAATCAAGTGTCATCATAATACATACTTGTTCATGCACAAATGCAGTTCACTAAAATAACACTTCAACCTTTATCTTGTGAATCTTTACAGTAAATAATGTAGAACTGCTGTGAAAGATCACATAAATTTTTTATGTGTGTGTTTTCTTTCAGATCATACATGGTTCATGGCCAGGAACCCCACAAACCGGATACAACCCGAATTAGCGAATGCCTCTGTCTCAGGCTGACGAAAGAATTTGACAAGACATCAAACAGGCCACAGGACCGTAACGTCATTCAGCTGTGAACAAGTTTAGGTATAAGGATTCTTAAGGTGACCCTAGAGGTTTCACATCCTTCCTGAAAAACGAAGGTTTGCCGAAAGGACTCATCCCAAGGTACAGGGGCTTCAGACTTCATGTGCTTTTCCACATTTGTGGATAGCTCACTGTTCATCATGATGTGTTCTCCATGTATTTTTCAAGTGGACCTGTTTCTTATGGCAGTTTACAGTCCGCAATCTTGGGTGACTTTTCAACAGTTGGGAAAGTTGAGATGCAAATCCTGGGACTCATAGGCATGGACCATGTTCTACACATCAGCACAATCTTCTGTCACATTGCACACTGTAGAATATTTTACCATTGCTTCTGAAAAAGCTAATGATGAGCCCTCCCTATTTCGCTTCTTGCCAAACTAAATGTTACTTAAAATTATTGGATACATATTGGAAAGTGAGCTGACTTGATTGGATTACTAAATAGGATAAATAGAAAGTTCAGGTACCTGTGCTCGCTTCTTCTATCCAAAGATACATATTGATCCATATTTGGCAGCAACCTTCGATGACCTGTCAAATGTGGGCATTGTCAAGATTCAACTGGGATGGGGTCAGGGTTGATGGTAAGTTAAAAGAAGGTCTTTCTGAAGTAACCCACAAGCGAATTGTTGACGAACTAAAAGAAACGCCCTTTTCCATAAATGTGGATGAATGTACGACCAAAGGTAGTGGTATTCGCATCTTCACTATCCTAGTGTCGTACTTTTCAGACCGCCTGCACCAGTGTGTTGTCCAGCACTACGCATCAGTCGAGCTGACAGTTGTGACTGCACAAACTGTTTATCTTGCTTTAGTTGAACAATTACAAAAGGATGATATACCTGTTAGCAATATGGTGTCAAGTTTGAGTGATTCGGCAGCGTACATGCGTGGCAAAAAAACAGGATTTGAAACGAGGCTTCGGGAAGCTAATCCTGATCTCTTGGATGTGGACGGCGATCTATGTCACCACATGCATAATAGCGTACATAAATTTTGTTCAGCATTTGACAATCATGTAGAACATCTGTGTGATGACTTGTACAGGGACTTCCACTTTTCACCTGACCTAAAAGAATACCTGCAAGAAATAACCGAAATTCTTGGCATTGACTTTAAGGTGCCTCTGGAACGTGTGGCCCATAGATGGCTTTCAGCATTTGATGTAACCACTAGAAACTTAGATATGGTCGATGCCCTGACTGTATTTTACTTTGCATGGATTGGTACAGAGGAGGGGAAATACAAAAATGTGTTCCAAAAATGTTTGGAAAGACTTAGCACTGAGGAACGAGCAAGAGTGAATGTCATAATTGCAATTAAATGGGATGGAATAAGCCTCATCAATAACTTTGAATTTACAGAAGCTGGAATACGAGCTTGGCGTGCATACAACATAGGACCAAGAAGGGTCTTCAAGTGGCAGAGATTTGATGAGTTACCAACAAGTACACAATTGGAATGCATTGAAGAACCAAAGCAAAAAGGGTGCTTTAAAGCCATGGTATCAAGGTCTAAGGAAGATGGAAGTAGTGCTAATACAAGCCAGATGGTAGATGAGCACCAACAAGCTGCATCTGAAGCTACATACTCAGAATCCGCTGAACAGAGGCTATTTGTCTGCCCAGAAGATGCCTGCCAGAAGTCATTCCAGACATTTTCTGCCTTAGAAAAACATGTTATGATAGGGAAACATGATTACACTAGACAGCAACTAAGGCCCATATCCTACTATGAAGTTTCTAACAACAACTTATCCCATCTCATCTCTCATAAACTATCTTTTTTTCTGGATCACTTATCAACTGTTCTCAACCATCCAAATGACCAGAAATATACAAATTACTTCAGGCAGCCACCAAACAAATACATGCATATGAGATAATTGAGTTTTTGAGGTACCTAGGGGATTCAATTTTGACTACCCACCAATCTGATCAGCAACCATGTGATGCAACTGTGATGCAACTGCCATCATTGAGCATTATAATCCAGTAGAGCAGGGATGTGCGTATTATTTCACCTACCATGGAGGAAGGGTAAGAGAAATGCCTATATACAGCTGTCACGACAAAGAAAACAAGCAGAAAACTTGCAAGAAAGTATACTAGTATGATTCTTCAAAAGGAGGAACAACATTTCTTTTTCTTTGGTTTTGTCCACTACATGGCCAATTGTTATGGATTTCTTATTATTCCTTCAAGTGAAGGACGCAAAGACCGTTTTTCTTCTGCATTTTTATTATCTTCAAACACAGCAAGAAAGCTATTTAAGAAGCCTTGTGAACAGCCTTGGAAAAGACTTTTACTTGTCGCACACATTTGTTTTTGTTGAGTATCCCTTGTACACAGACTTTCAACCATTCATGCAGTAATTATTTTTTGTGTTTTCTTTTATATGTGAATTATGTTATGTAACAGGAAAGGAGAGGACTCTGTGTTTTTTCCTGAATTACTATTTACTTTCTTGTATTATTTATATTGTGTTTGTTTATTTATTGGTACTAAGTAATTCAAATGAATGTTATTATTATTATTATTATTGGAAACAAGATAATTGAGTTCTTGAGATACCTAGTGGATTCAATTTTGACTACCCACCAATCTGAACTGCATCCCGGCGGGCATTAAGCCTTACAATTCAGAACAGCAGGGACATGCATATTATATCACCAACCATGGAGGAAGAAGGTATGCCCAAGTATAGTTGCAATGACAAAGATACTGGTAACAAGCAGAAAACTTGCAAGAAAGTGTACTTCGATGCTACAAAAGGAGGAACAACATTTCTTTTTCTTTGGGTTTGTCCACTACATGGCCATTGTTATGGCTTGCACATTGTTCCTTAAAGTGAAGGATGCAAAGATCTTTTTCTTCTGAATTTTTGTTCATGTAAAACACTCCATCTGAAGTATTTTGCCTTTAGCTGCCAATTATAGGAATATTGTTTAAACCGAGATCCTTCTTCCTGGTATGAAAAGACAAAAAACTAATTTTTATTTTATTTTACAGAATGATGATGCCAATCTTCCAGTTTTTATTGAAATGGATAACGAGCCTCCGTTGATATTAAAAGATTTACCATCATTGCAAAAAGGGAACAGATTTGCATAGTTGATGACATCATAACACCAAATGCACCACTGATGAAATTATACATCAATCAAGAATATGATACAAACGTTTTAAGTGCTCTACATCCTAATGAAGTTTCTTTCAACAACTTATCCCTCTCATCTCTCATAAAACTATTGTTTTCTAGATCACTATCTACTGTACTCAACCATCCAAATGACCAGAATACCCTTTTTTAAGTACATAACTCCCAGAAATATACAAATTACTTCAGGCAGCCACCAAACAATCACAAATTATTATGCAATGTTTTTCTTTCTTTCTTTTTTTCTTCTTATTTATTTATATTTTATGATACTTCTTTAAAAGTGCAATATTAGTTTCTGTAAATGAAATTTTATATCATTCTGAATAGATGTCATTCTTTCAAATAAAAATTTCTGCATGTTTGTTGTTTTTATCTTTGTAAATTTATAATGTAATTTGACCTTCGAGTCACCTTTTGATAAATGTTTAATCAAATATGAATATGTATATATGAATACAAATACATGCAGACGAGTTTCTGAGGTACCTTGTGGATTCAATTTTGACTACCCACCAATCTGATCAGCAACCATGTGATGCAATTCAACTCCCATCATTGAGCCTTGTAATCAAGCAGATCAGGGACATGCATATTATTCCACCAACCATGGAGGAAAGGTAAGAGAAATGCATTTAGCTGCAATGACAAATATCCTGGCAACAAGCAGAAAACTTGCAGGAAAGTATACTTTGATGCTACAAAAGGAGGAACAACATTTCTTTTTCTTTGGGTTTGTCCACTACATGACCATTGTTATGACTTGCGCATTGTTCCTTCAAGTGAAGGACGCAAAGACCCTTTTTCTTCTGCATTTTTGTTCATGTCAAATCCTCCAGCTTAAGTATTTTATGACTTTAGCTGCCAATTAGAGGAATATTGTTTAAACTGAGATCCTTCTTTCTGGTGTGAATGTTGATATTTTTCATTATATTTATCATGGGTTTTCGCACAAATATCCAAATGTATATTCTTCCAAACATTTTCAATTGGGACTACCATGTTTTCCTTCACCGTCACGTCACCTTCATCTTGAGGGCAGCAGAGTCTTTATCGGTAAATTCTTTAAGTACTTCCTGGGTGAACTTGTTATGCTCATGATAAAATATGACAATTTATTACTCACTGAGACAGAATCAATGATTATCTGCAATGGAATATTTTTATTGTGCAATCTTCATTGGAAAAATTAAATTATGTGGTTTACTGCAGTAATAAAGCAGCATCGCCAGCAATATGGGTAGAAAGAAATCGATGAACAGAAAGCAAAAACAGTCGTCCAATTTACGCCGACTTAACTCAGCATCGTCATCGAGTGGAGTAAATAACAATGTAAGATAAACCAGAGCACAGGCGAATGCCATTCGACAATTGGTGCAAAACGGGTCTGACCAAGCCGTAGCTGACCAAGCCGTAGCTGATCGGCAACAAGCAATACCAGTTGTAGGTAGAAATGAAGTTCAGAATGTACAGCATGACGGTGTACAGCATGATGTTGAACTTGAAGTTAAACAACAAGAGGAACCTGTACAAGTACCAGTGATTGTACAACACCAACAGATGTTGGGAAACAACAGGGACCTCAGCCGATGTCAGTAGCAGGCAGGCTATTACCAGGTAATATTGAAATAATACGGCAAGATAATGCGCCAATTCAGGCTAATACAGGCATAGAAAATGCACTTGGTCATGTTGGTAGAAATTACGATTAGTAATAATCCAGTAGCATCAATCCATAGCAATTATATTCCTGTATCAAAATCGGTTTTAAATTTGCCAATGCAAGCACAAACAAGTTTTGGTAATAATGGTGACAATGTGCCAATACAGGCTAATACAGGTATTGGAAATGTAGTTGGTGGAAATTATGTGCATGTTAATAACCCAGTGCCTGCGACATCGATCCATAGCAATAATCCTGCGCAACAGTCGGTTATAAATAGGCTACTGCAAGCACAAACAGGCTTTGCTAATACTACTGTGTTGTACTTGTTTAAGAAGATTTTTGAGGACATTAAAAACCCAGTGACTTTTCACAAATTTTGCAGCAAATGCGCATATCTTTTAGAAGATGATCAGTTGGAGGAATGCCTTATTTGCAACACCACTTTGGTACCAAGAAAGGCAATATCTTACTTTATAGATATACCTGTTCTGAAGCAGCTACAAGATATATTTATGAGAACAAATTTTCATACTAATTTACAGCATTGTTTTACCAGGAGAAAGCAATATCCAGATAACATAGAGGACATATATATGATGGTAGACTATACAAAGAATATAGCAGGCCAGAATGTTTGCTGTCGTTACCGACAAACATAAGCTTATTCTAGTACACAGATAATGTACCCCTTTTTAAGTCATCGAGCATCTCCTTGTGGCCACTTTACTTCACCAATAAATTAATTGCCGTACAGGAAACACACACAAAAAGAAAATACTCTCATTGCTGGTTTATGGTTTGAGGAAAACAAACCCTGCATGGGAACCTTCTCAAACCCTTTGACACTATGCTACAAACTTTAAGAAATGGTTTTGAAGCAGTTCTCCCTGATGGTAATTCTATTAATGTGAAAGCAATTTTGCTTGGGGGAACCTGTAATACCCGCTAAGGGACAAGTATTAAACATGGTTCAGTTCAATGGATCCAGGGCCATCAAATTTTATGATGTTCCAAAAGGTGGCAAGTGTGCCAATGCAGAATAGGTCTGGTATTAATACCCCCAGTACATTTACGCCAATGGCACAATCCTTAACCAATATGCCAGTACACTCAGATTTCATAAGTAATCCGTCGGCTGGAATGGCGGAAAATATTTACCAGCAACAGTCGGGTTTTACCCCTCTGACCTCAGTATGCAGCCTGTTAAGAAGTTCAGTGCCCCAAACAATGAAAACCAAAATCATAAACGGGGAATACATAAACTTGGCATAATTACTTTATAAAAGTGATCCAAGCAATTTCATCGATGATGATAATAAGGGCTTGTCCCTATCTGTTGATAAAGAGGGTCAGATTTGCTGGAAGAGTATGAAGCATATTGCATGATTGTTATTAACAATTTAATTAACACATATCTTCTTCAGTATTCGATCAAAAAATTAAAAATATTTAGGCCCTATTTATGAATATGTGTGTCTTTTTAATCCAACCCAGGTTTCTGAAGTACTTGGAAGACCATGGCATGCAACATCCTACTTTTCCTCCAGTGCCACTGGAATACCTGGTTCTCTGCTAAAGTATCATGCAGAACACCTCCAACACTATCGCGATTTCTTTCTTGAAGAGGTATCTGAAGGCCAGAGTGTTATCCGGATGATCCAACTTCTTGGCACATGACATTTGTTGCCGAGATCTGTCCCAAGCTGAAGGCTACATGAATGCTGATGGAGGCTACCCATACGCCGATCGCCACCAGACCTACAACTTGATTGAAAACATCAGCACATTTCTTCTGAACGGGTGCATGAAAGTCCGGTTCGGTGATCGCACAAACTTCTAGACGAACTTCCTCATCAAGATAAGAACAACAGGTTGGACATTTTCCACAGCATATTCCAGGCTGCGTTCTAGAAGTTGTCCAAGCACTGGGACCAGCATCCAGGTAAGGATATTTACCGAAAAGGGCACATCTTTGATGTAAGACAAGTATCAGCACTATCTAGGAGTGATGGCAAAAATGTATGCTGCAAAACACTGACCACCTGTTTTATAACATTATGACCCTGCATGATTCAACTGTATCACCCACAATCATATGATCAATGAGGATGAACTTCAACAACATGTGTGGGAGTTACTTTCAGACTTTCTGAATTGTAAATTTTAGTGTTTAGTATTAGCGTTATCTTTGGGCCATTACGCAACATGTGTTGACATCTGAAGATGTCAGAAAACTGGCTTTAAGCGAGAACAACACTTGAACTTTGTGTGTACATTATATTGATGCATAATCTAGGTTAATATTTCATGTTTCGATCTGTTTTACAGTGATACCCTATTCTGATGGAATGTCGGAGGGAGATGCTGCAAGAAGAGGATGTAGACCTATCTGTTACCCTTTGTGTGGATTTTTCTGAAGAGAAGGCAGTCGATCTGGGATGTCCGAGGAGACAATTCCTGGCAATGATGATGAGAGAAATTAAAACCAGATTCTTCTCTCTCTTAGAGCTGTTGTATACAAGGTCAATCTATGCTACAGGTTACATCAAGTGCTGCATCTGGAGTATCCAGCCCAAGTACTTTCAGTGTGGCACTTTCTAGACAGTCTGGTGTATGAGGTAAAAGTTGGGAAGGAAGCGGGAAGAGTTCAGCAGTTCCGTGCATATTATAGCTTCCAGCCTAACCTGTGAAACAACATTTTTCAGAATTTGGCATTTATAGCATCAAATCCAGATTAGAAGCTATCATTGACTAAAGCTGACTGACATTCAACATTAATATATGTAATTGCCTGTGATTGGAAAAAGGAAACATATAAGGACGAAGTACCCGTATGTTTGTAAATTTTGTTGTTTTCATTTGATCTTTTTGGCATTTAAGAACAATCGGGAAGTTGTAAAAATCCAGTTATTGATCATTGAAGATAACTCGAGTAAAAACATTTGGAGATGATCATTGTTTTTAATAGAAGAGATACTGTACGAGATATAGATGTACAAAGTGCATTTGATGAAATGTTTTTCATTTGATTTTATTTGAATTGTACAGAAAGAGGCTGGTTAACATCCCATGCCTACACATTCCTTAGACAGTTTCATTTTTGCTAGTATCATGGATGGGGCAAGTTCCAGGATGTCAAAGAGGCCTGGCAAAAATCATGGGAAGGCTGCTTAAAGTGCATCATCTAAGCAATTTGCTTAGCACCCAACCTTTGCAAAACTGTGTTGTACTTGTTTAAGAAGATTTTTGAGGACATTAAAAACCCAGTGACTTTTCACAAATTTTGCAGCAAATGCGCATATCTTTTAGAAGATGATCATTTGGAGGAATGCCTTATTTGCAACACCACTTTGGTACCAAGAAAGGCAATATCTTACTTTATAGATATACCTGTTCTGAAGCAGCTACAAGATATATTTATGAGAACAAATTTTCATACTAATTTACAGCATTGTTTTACCAGGAGAAAGCAATATCCAGATAACATAGAGGACATATATATGATGGTAGACTATACAAAGAATATAGCAGGCCAGAATGTTTGCTGTCGTTACCGACAAACATAAGCTTATTCTAGTACACAGATAATGTACCCCTTTTTAAGTCATCGAGCATCTCCTTGTGGCCACTTTACTTCACCAATAAATTAATTGCCGTACAGGAAACACACACAAAAAGAAAATACTCTCATTGCTGGTTTATGGTTTGAGGAAAACAAACCCTGCATGGGAACCTTCTCAAACCCTTTGACACTATGCTACAAACTTTAAGAAATGGTTTTGAAGCAGTTCTCCCTGATGGTAATTCTATTAATGTGAAAGCAATTTTGCTTGGGGAACCTGTAATACCCGCTAAGGGACAAGTATTAAACATGGTTCAGTTCAATGGATTTTACAGTTGTCCCAAGTGTTTACAACCGGGAGAGACAGTCCCATCTGGAAATGGGCATACACATGCATATCCATTTGATATTGACAATCCAGCTGAACCAGCCAGGACTATCAAAGGGCAGGCATGGAACCAAGCAACAATATTGAAAGCTGTTGATTACTGTTATAAGTTGTTCCAGATATAATGTCTAAACAGGAACAGTGGTACATCCAGGGCTCAACAGACAGGTCAGGACTTCTTGATGCCCTATATTTCAGCTGTTAAAACTTAACAGGTACATCTATGAAGAATCTGCACCTGCACCAAGTTACCCACCTGAAGTCCATTTCAACTTGGGCACTGAAGCTGAAGTAGAGACATCAGCCGATTGCATCACACCACCGAGTTTGACTGAATTAGCAGCTAGTAAAGAATCAGTAGAATCCTTTTTAGATTCTTTGGGGAATTGCACAATTTCCGAGATCACATCAGTAGAAAGTGAGACCCGCAGGCAGGCTGAAAATGCACAATGGGCAAAATTTTGTGTCACTATGCTTACAGCATCGAACTTAAAATCCATTGTAACAAGAAACAAAACTCTTTATGATGAGAACTTGATTCATTGTAAAAATTCAAAACCTATGATCAAGAAAATAATGGGCTATGACCCTTTAAATCCCAACCTACCAAGCCTCAAGTATGGTCGACTATTAGAACCGATACCAAGGCTTACACAACAATACAGATTGAGAAGGGCCATCAAAATGTACAAGTTATGGAATGTGGCCTCTTCATTCACCCAGAGGAAAGTTTTTTGGAGCTTCCCCTGATGCTTTAGTGCAGTGTGCATGTTGCGGAAAAGGACTGTTGGAAATGTCCCTGTTCCATAGCAATGGAAAACCCCACCTCTGATAACATGGATGATCTGGAATTAAGCGAGAAAGCGAAATTAAACTTAAGAAATACCATCATAAAGAGAGGATTGTATCAATACAAAAAAAATCAACTTCACACCATTATATCAAAAAATACTACATAATACTGGGTGGTTTCCTGAATGAAATGATAGAGGATCCAACTCCAATAGTGAATGGAACTGCTACTCTGTTCATGGATTACCCACCTCTACAGGATGCTGTTTATGAAGAAGTCCCTCTGGAACTGGAGAATTGCAGTAGAGGAAAGGTATGAAGGATGGAGAGAAGAGGAGGAAGGAAAGTCAGGGGTGGCCATTAGACTCGAACCCCAGACCCTCCGTGCCAACGGGCTGATCACCAAACCAACACCTTAATACTTATTGCTGCTTGACTAGTGATTTTGTCTGAATCCATCTCAAAGATGACAAATCTACACAAACTTGACATCCAACGCAATGAATTTGAACTAGGAAAGACCTCATCAGCATTGGCAAAATGATCATTTGATGGAAGAAATTGACCGTTTGATTGGTGAATTATATGATGGAAGAGACAAAACTTTAATTTTTTTTCATTCTGAAAAGCGGTGTTTCAGATTGCTGCTCAAGACCGCTGCTTCACAAATGTGTGGAACTTTACATTGACTGGTATAAAGAAATTATTGCTGAACTTAAAAGAGAAAATAAAAAGTTCTGTGAAAAGGAGCACAACCTATGTGAAATGAGAACAATCTCAAAGATGACAAATATACATATTCTTGACATCCAACACAATAAATTTGAACCAGGAAAGACTTCATCAGCATTGGCAAAATGATCATTTGATGGAAGAAATCGACCATTTAACTGATGAATTATATGATGCAAGAGACAAAATGTTTTTTTTCATTCTGAAAAGCAGTGTTTCAGACCGCTGCTTTACAAATGTGTGTGGAACTTATTCACAAAATATGTGTCCTTTGCAAATATTAGTGATGTAACTGCCATTGTATTACATCTACGGCAGGCTACCTAGTGAAGCTACTGTATGGAACATGAATAAAGACAGAACCCCCGTATCTCAAACACTTACATTGCTAATTTTGCTGATTGGATTATCCACAAGTTTACTGCCAGTTTTTGGACTTTATACAGCAAGTACTGCTGACAATTTGCAAAAACGAGTATGCTGATTTTCACAAGATGACGATTAACTCACTTGGGTGGAAAAGAGAATTCAGAGTTCATGAGATGGTTGGGCTACAATGCCAATGAGTGGAGGGGGATATCGTTGATGAAAATGGGCTTCCCATGCCAGACATTGTATACCTTATCGTTGATGATATGGAAGGCAATGAGGAGGTGAATGCAGAGAATTTGCCAGGTCTTATTGTGCTTAGATCCTTACACAGGAAAGAAACTGAAACACATTCTTACATGTAACTTGCAAAATGGAGACTATCAAGATTTATTGAAATTTGAAGAATTTTTCCTATACTTCTCTGTTTCAGGGAAGGAGTTAGAGGTACTGACTCATTGTCGGATTAGTGTTAGAATAAACAAGAGAGGTACCCCAGAGAGCAAGGATTTTACATATAAGTCAGCTGTTCTGGGTGTCGATGATACAGGCGGCAATGAAGGAGCATCGCAGCCGACAACATCTTCAACCACCACCCAACCAAGCGCTCCTGTTCCTCCTGTTGCTGTTGGAGATGAAACACCCAATACAAACGAACCAACTCCATTCCACGGTCGTTTGCGTTCCCAGGTATTGGATACTTCACCCGTGGAACCCCTAGAAGATGAGGATGGCAACATACCAGAAGGTCCCCAGTGACACACTGCAGAAGCCTTGGCAAAACAGCTTGCAAATGTGGCCGACAAATGGACAATCTCAGGAAAAGTGACTGGTGTTGTCCATGACAACACAAGCAACACAATCCTGTGTGTTACCCGTTCCTCCTAGTCCAAGCGATCGTAATATACCGCTACAGAAAAACGTAGCTAGTACTGGTCGCATGGGTGTACAGGCACCCATAATTCACTCTAGCGTAGCACCATCCCATAAACGGGATGTACCACAATATGCTAATGAGGGACAGATACCCTCGAGTGATTCAGATTTCAAATAATGGGCTATGACCCTTTAAATCCCAACCTACCAAGCCTCAAGTATGGTTGACTATTAGAACCGTGGTAGCGAGAAAGGCTTACACAACAATACAGATTGAGAAGGGCTATCAAAATTTACAAGTTATGGAATATGGCCTCTTCATTCACCCAGAGGTAAAGTTTTTTTGGAGCTTCTCCTGATGCTTTCGTGCAGTGTACATGTTGCGGAAAAGGACTGTTGGAAATTAAATGTCCCGTTCCATAGCAATGGAAACCCCAACTCTGATAACATGGATGCTCTGGCAGTAAGCGAGAAAGGGAAAATTAAACTTAAGAAATACCATCATAAAGAGAAGATTGTGTCAATACAAAAAAATCCACTTCACACCATTACATAAAAAATAAGAAATAATACATAAGACTTGGTGGTTTCCCAGGCCCCTCGGCGGACATCCAACGCAATGAATTTGAACCAGGAGAGACTTCATCAGCATTGGCAAAATGATCATTTGATGGAAGAAATCGACCATCTGACTGGTGAATTATATGATGGAAGAGACCAAACTAAATTTTGTTTTCATTCTGAAAAGCGGTGTTTCAGATCTCTGCTTAAGACTCGATTTGTAGTACGCATTTGTAATACGCATACCAGACAATAATCGGGCGGACATCCAACGCAATGAATTTGAACCAGGAGAGACTTCATCAGCATTGGCAAAATGATTATTTGATGGAAGAAATCGACCATTTGACTGGTGAATTATATGATGGAAGAGACAAAACTAAATTTTGTTTTCATTCTGAAAAGCGGTGTTTCAGATCTCTGCTTAAGACTCGATTTGTATACGCATTTGACAATCGGCGGACATGCAACGTAATAAATTTGAACCAGGAGAGACTTCATCAGCATTGGCAAAATGATCATTTGATGGAAGAAATCGACCATTTGACTGGTGAATTATATGATGGAAGAGACAAAACTTTTTTTTTTTTTCATTCTGAAAAGCGGTGTTTCAGATCTCTGCTTAAGACTTGATTTGTAGTAACGCATTTGTAATACGCATACCGGACAATCGGCGGACATCCAACGCAATGAATTTGAACCAGGAGAGACTTCATCAGCATTGGCAAATTGATCATTTGATGGAAGAAATCGACCATCATTTGACTGGTGAATTATATGATGGAAGAGACAAAACTAAATTTTGTTTTCATTCTGAAAAGCGGTGTTTCAGATCTCTGCTTAAGACTCGATTTGTAGTACGCATTTGTATACGTATACCAGACAATCGGCGGACATGCAACATAATAAATTTGAACCAGGAGAGACTTCATCAGCATTGGCAAAATGATCATTTGATGGAAGAAATCGACCATTTGACTGGTGAATTATATGATGGAAGAGACAAAACTAAATTTTGTTTTCATTCTGAAAAGCGGTGTTTCAGATCTCTGCTTAAGACTCGATTTGTAGTACGCATTTGTAATACGTATACCGGAAAATCGGCGGACATCCAACGCAATGAATTTGAACCAGGAGAGACTTCATCAGCATTGGCAAAATGATCATTTGATGGAAGAAATCAACCATTTGACTGGTGAATTATATGATGGAAGAGACAAAACTTAATTTTTTTTTCATTCTGAAAAGCGGTGTTTCAGATCTCTGCTTAAGACTCGATTTGTAGTAACGCATTTGTAACATGATACCGGACAATCGGCGGACATCCAACGCAATAAATTTGAACCAGGAGAGACTTCATCAGCATTGGCAAAATGATCATTTGATGGAAGAAATGGACCATTTGACTGGTGAATTATATGATGGAAGAGACAAAACTAATTTTTTTTTTTTCATTCTGAAAAGCGGTGTTTCAGATCTCTGCTTAAGCATCGATTTGTAGTACGCATTTGTAATAAGCATACCGGACAATCGGCGGACATCCAACACAATGAATTTGAACCAGGAGAGACTTCATCAACATTGGCAAAATGATCATTTGATGGAAGAAATCGACCATTTGACTGGTGAATTACATGATGGAAGAGACAAAACTAAGTTTTTTTTTCATTCTGAAAAGCGGTGTTTCAGATCTCTGCTTAAGACCACTGCTTCACAAATGTGTGGAACTTTACATTGACTGATATAAAGATATTATTGCTGAACTAAAAATAGAAAATAAAAAGTTTTGTGAAAAGGAGCACAACCTATGTAAAATGAGAACAATTAATCATCTCAAAGATGACAAATATACATATTCTTGACATCCAATGCAATAAATTTGAACCAGGAAAGACTTCATCAGCACTCATAACAGAAAACATTGACAATTCTGCTCTAGGTTCCATCAACCCTTTTTTTACAAATCGGTACAACAATTGAGGGGGGGGGGGGGCTTAATTACAAATCAATTTCAGATCTGCCCAGAAGCACATCCTAAATTAAATATCACTGAAACAAATCAAGAGATGAAAGTAACAATGACTCAGAATTTAAGAATTTGATTATATAAAGTGAGAACAGCAACTTCATCCTTAGTTTAGACCTGACTAATAGCCCCAAAATGATCTTAATCCAATCAAAAGACCTTCGGGCAAATTGTTGCAGTACATACCAAAACTTAAAGGCCCTTTCAGTGATTTCACAGGAACATTAAAAAAATGGAAATTTGTCAGAGTTGCTTAGAAATAAAGAATAAGTCTACAGAATTTCATTAAACCACTTTTCCCTGAATACATCGACATATTAGTCAAAAACAGAAGTTTTAGAAAGGTTTTCTACTTCAACTCAGATCGACTCGAGAAAATCGAGATTGTCGTACAGTGCGCCACCAATCGACTGGAAAAACTTCCTAGTCCAGTGTTTCTAACACGGGGAAGTAGAGTCTAAATTGATTTAAAACAGACGCTTAATTTTTGTAGTAGAAAACAAAATAAGCAATTAAAGGTCACCGAGGCAAACTAACGGTCAATTCAAATATGATAAACAGTTAAAATTGTGTATTTTGTTTAAAATAGTAGCTACTGATGTAATAAGTAGTAGAAACAATACATACGCGTGTTGGTACAGTGGAGAGTGAGCTTCTCGATCTCGAGTCGGACTTTTGTACTGTCAGTATCAAAAGTCCAGAATCATGCAAATGCTTTATTTTGTCTAAAATACACGGCTTTCGACCGAACCACTAGCAGGCTATGTTAGCACATCTATGCCAATTACAAAGGTACCAAAATCTGAATTTTGATGATTTTTACGATCGTCCGGATGAGCAAATCACTGAATGGGCCTTTAAGTATCCTCGAGATAGATACAACATACCAAGTTGGTGATTTTTATTTAACTTCAATGGTATACCAAAATATGAAATTATTAAACAGTTCAAAACAAACATCCTTGGCTACCAGGAACCGCATTTGTTCATGCAACACAAATAATGAAAGATTTCACTTATTTTAGCAGCCACCAAATTGAACTGAATCCGAATTTATCAGAAATTAACGCAATAGGATCAGATAGCACCAAATCAATTACTACATGATTTATGCAGGCATTCCCAATTGCCACCAAACTTGCACTAAACATGATTGTTAAGGACGACATCATACGAAAAATGACTGATTTAAATATACCTAGTGATCGGAAGAAACAAATTCTAGAAGATATATTTGGAAATGAAAGAAACTGTACCAAGGGTTTAGTGAATTTGATACTAGGGTTCACAGTCTACAAATTCACTGGGAGTCTGAGTTCTTCATTTATTGTAGAAATTATACTGCAGATGACATGAAAGAGGAGATGCTCCCTGAAATTAGGAACAAATGTGGGCTAGGAGACAATTTCTTCTATAATAATGTCTCTGAAACTTCACACAGTAAACTTAAAAATATATTACAAAATCATTAGAACAGAAGAAGACATCTGGAAAATTACAAACCAAATGCTCATGGAGAAAAATTTCAGACATTTACGAAGAAATGTGTGAAGAAACAAGAAAATGAGTACAATTGGCTGTGATTGGGGTGGAAGATTACACATTACCAGATGAATACAAATACTTAGCATGTGATCCAATGAAATCTAAAGGCAAGACATCAAATGTTAGAAACTAATCATACACCAATTGGATCCAACATAGAGATGTTCTCAGCACACAAGATCATTTGGGGACATATCACAAACAGGTAGCATTTGTAGCCATTTTGTATATCAATGACCCCATTTTCTAGGTAAATTTCAGTATATGGATTGGTCCTTTTTCAATATTTTTCTCATTTTTTTTACTTTTCAGGGTTGGCATCTTGTTGGAAGAAATTTAAGATGTAATGAAAAGACAACTTGCTGATCAATTGCCTGGAGGCAAGTTTCATCAGCCTACAACCGCTCTGAGGGAGGAGACTGCCCCTTCCCGGAGCAACAACAAACCTGATGAGCGAGTAGTCTCTCACTATGATCCAAAGAAGTCCAACTGAAGACTGATTTTCATTTTTTTGCTGTTAACCAGTCAGGGATTTGAATGAATGCAGGATCCCATTTACTGATGAAAATGAGAAGAAAATGGCTTACACAATCACTAATCAGATACACAAATATGGCTTTATCATCTCTGCTGCAAAGGTTATCAGAATCAACAATGGAATTGCTCAACGCAAAATGCACCCTACAAGATCTGAAGCATGTATTTTAGTAGTACATCTACAAGTTTTAACCAAAGTATAGTCCAATGAAAGAATTTCTTTTTTTTGCCGTTAACCATTTTGAACAAATGTAGGCTAGTCCAACAGATAAATGATTTAAATATTTTTTTGTCTTCTAACCAGTGAGGGATTTAGAACGAATGCAGGATACCCTTTACTGATGAAAATCAGAAGAAAATGCCACAAACGTTCGCTAATAAGATACACAAAGATGGTTTTATCATTGCTGCAAAGGTTATTCTCAGAATCAACCATGGAATCGCTCAATACGAAATGGACCCTAAAAGAGCCAATATATGTACTTCAGTCGGTACATCGAAGTTTTAACAGAAGTAGCCCAATGGAAGAATTGTTGTTGGGATTTACTCAATCCAGCAGGAATAACGCAAAAAAACTGGCCATTTTACTAATTCGTGCATGGGCTTTGAGATTAATTATTAAATCAAGATGGCCTTAGTACTATGAATATAGATCATCAATTGATATTTGAATCTGTGGAAAGGCTTAAAATTGAGGGAGTTTTCGTACAATTTTGGTCAATTGTCAAAATTAAAAAAGGATGTGATAGCTGATTTATTCCTCAACCACACCATGTATTTAGTTATATTTAGTTGTGGTGTTAAAATACCCAAACAAGTAGGTTTCCAACGATACAGTTCTTTCAAGGACACCCTGTATTGTCAATGAACTTAGTCAAGGTAAATGGTGTTATGCTTGTGTTATTAGATATGTCAGCAGCCTACCTTTGACCATGATTGATATTCTTTTAAGAAGCCTTAACATTGTTGAGGTAGTGCAGGTTGCATTTTTTCAGTGGTTCAATTCCTATTTTAGAGATCGTACAAGTAGAGTGTGTATTGTAAATAACTACTCAAGTGTCCATCCTCTCAACTATGGTGTTCCTCAGGGATCAGTCGCAGGTCCACTTTTCTTCACTCTGTATTCAAAGCCTCACACAGATATTCTGAAACGCTAAGGAGCAAAGGTTACTCTTAGAATCAGCAATGGAATCACTCAATGTAAAATGCAACATAAAAGATCCAAAGTGTGTGTGCCAGTTGGTACATCTACAAGTTTTAACCGAAGTAGTCCATTTTTTTGCCATTAACCAGTGAGGGATTTTGAAGGAATGCAGGATACCATTTACTGATGAAAATGGCACAAACAATTGCTAATAAGATACACAAAGATGGCTTTATCGCTGCTGCAAAGGTTACTCTCAGAATCAACCATGGAATTGCTCTAAGCGAATGCACCCTAAAAGATATTAAGTTTGTATTTTAGTTGGTACATCTACAAATTTTAACAAGTAGTGGAACAGAAGAATGATTTTTATTTATTTTTCTACAATTAACCAGCGAGGGATTTTGAACAAATGCAGGATACCATTTACTGATGAAAATCAAAAGAAAATGGCACAAACAATTGCTAATAAAATACACAAAGATGGCTTTATCGCTGCTGCAAAGGTTGTTCTCAGGATCAACCATGGAATCAGTCAATGCTAAATGCACCCTAAACGATCCAAAGTATGTACTTCAGTGGGTATATCCAAGTTTTAACCAAAGTAGCCCAACGGAAGAATGATTATTATTTTTTTGCCTCTAACCAGTGAGGGATTTTTATGATAAACAATTGCTAATAAAATACACTAAGATGACTTTATCTCTGCTGCAAAGGTCACTCTCAGTAGGCATTCTGAAGCCACATGGATATAACAGTCAGGCAGGGAAGCTAATGGTAGTTGGTACACAAGCCTTTCTGAGCCGCAACTTCTACTGATGCAGCCGAAAGTCAAGGAGGCATCTTACACCACCTATATACGCCCATCCCATCAGTCTGTCCCATAAGCATTCTGAAGCTTATGATGGGATTTAGAGATTATCACAATGGGGATCAAGCTTGTTATGACAAATTACAGAAGGTTCTGGACATCCGAAACATGTCTGTCCCAAGCTTATGATGGGTTTTAGTGATTACCACAGTACATTGGGGATTTAGCTTCTTATAACTAGGGGGAGCACGCATTGCTGTTCGCACTGTCAGCATTCCATGCACACACAAAATTCAAGTCGAAGGTACAAAATACCCATTTTAAATTTGAAATAAAAAAAAACGGTTTGGTTTACAAAGTCCAGCTTTTGGAAATCAACTCAACACTAAATGAAGCTATTATTCCTTATTTATTGTCATCATAGGGGCTGTAGTTTCATATTTGTAGCTTGATGCATATCAAATGCAGTATGGGAATGTTACGTGCGCCTTATGGCACTAGGAGTTAGTGCTAAGAACATGTCCAAAGTCACTGAAGCTGTTCTGACTATTATTTGTAACTTCGAAATCCAGGCAGATGATTTGCCAAAAGCAACTTCATGCAGGACGGTTCCAATGCTGGCAAATGCTTTGTCGTCGCACCATGTCGCTACTGAAGTGAAAAAAACAACTCACGCCACTGCACATAGTGATGGTACCAGCAGAGATGGAGTGAAGGTCATAGATTTTGAAGTGACAGTAGAGGGTGGACGAACATTCACCACAGGCATTTTACCAGTTGCCGCTGGAGACGCTAACACACAATTAAAAACATTCGCATTCATGACAGAAAAACTTGGCACACTTATCGACAAGAAAAACGGTACCAAAGAAGCAAAAGAAATCGTAAAGAAAATCAAGAACACCATGGGTGATCAGGCAGCCACACAGCGCAGTTTCAATGAGAAACTTGAAGAATACAGGAAAAACATAGTACCTGAGGTGACAGAGAAGTGGGACGAGCTGGAGGATGAAGAGAAAGATGAACTATTGTCCATGAACCATTTTTATTGTCACTTGCATGGTTTAATTGGATTCGCTACGTACTGTGACAAGGGCATGCAGAAGTTGGAGGATTTGTGGAGAAGTACTGATGGTCAGTTGGGAGTAGAAGGCTTGAGAGAATTTCAAGACAAAGCAGGAAAGTATACATGGAAGCATGACGACTCAGCCACACAACGCCTAGTCAGGACTGCGTGCTCTGCGTTTGCTTCTGGTGGTGACCAGAAGTCAGGAGCAATCGGACACTTCCGGACTTTCTTGAATATCAAAGGGATTCCTCGCAATGAACTGAAAACGTTCAGGGCAAACCGCTTCAATGTCCTATTTGCCACTGCAGCATCAGTGTTCTACCATCGTCACCACATAAAGGAAATGTTTGATGGCGGTTACATCAAGGCATCAAATAAGCTTCTGCGTGCTGTCCTAGCTGATATAACCTGTGGCAAACTTGTAGCTGGTATAAGGGCCCTTGGCATTCTCCACAAGCAGTTCACTGAACCCTATTACTTACCGAGCAAACAAAGGACACACTCAAAAGTAACAAGCGAGGGGAAAATGACTTTGGCTATTGGGCTTGGGTTGCGGCTTCAAAACCAACAATGACTCACTTGAACACAGAAGGACAGTGTCTCTATCGACTGAACAGGACTGACCAGTTCTTGGAAACACTGCGCCAACTGAGCCTGCAGAATATAGGCGGGTCATGAAACTTGCTCTCCGTGGCAGACGTGCTCTTCATGACCTCTACAACAAATTGTCAGACGATATCTCCTTGGAGAAAGAGAGGCGCATGGAAGAGCACAGGGCAGATCAGCGGCGGAAGAAAGACGCGCTAAACAAGAAGTTGGCTGCCAGGAAGAAAACAATAAATGACCATGGGGGGAGTGTAAAACAAAACATGAAGTGGAGACCTTCCTGAATTCCTCAAAATCTAAAACAGAGAAAACTCACATAGCAAAGCTGCACATACAACTCATAAAGGACACATATGACTTGACAGACTTGCCAAACAGGAAAGAACTTGTAAAAGTCACTAAATCAACAGAGGTGCTTGCCAGGGACTTGTGTACTTTGGTGGAGTTTGTTCATCAACCAACTCCAGAAGTTAATGATCAAAATGACACAGCAGAGTACACAGAGTCAGCCGTGAGACATAACCCATATCAAGGACCAGATCAGAGATCAGCTGGTATCTGTTGGGGTTGGAGGAAGAAAATCACAAGATGTGTCAGCAAGGAGGTTAGCTGCAGATGAGACGACCAGAAATGAGAAGCCCACTCAGCCCAGGGAGAGAGATGAGGAATCCGATGAGGAGGAGTCTGAAGATGACTTGCAAGATGAAAGCTCTGAATCTGAAGATGACATGGAGGATGAAAGTACAGAGTCTGATGATGATGATGCAGCTGAAATGGAGACAGGTGAGTGATACGGTTCTCTTTTCACTCAAGTTTATTGCATTGAACAACAACTTCATATTTTTGTTAAATTATTATTGAAGGAATCAGAAGAATTGAACTACCATAACAGCTAATACTGCCTTCCAAATCCAAGTATTTTATTTGCAAGACACAAATAACAAAATATTACTATTTTGCAACTCTCACAAAATATTTACAATTCATTTGACTTAGCAAGTTGCAGCATTCAGCAATAAAAGAGGAAAATGTTTCGCTTCCTTCATTTCATTTAACTGATTCAAATAATATATTTTGTTTTGTACTTTATGTAGATGGCAAAGCAGATCTCAAGGTGGGTGACATCGTTGTTGCAGCTTGGGAGGACACATGGTATCCTGGTGAAATTATTCATGTTCAAGGGACCAACCAACATGACCAAGTCATTGTGAGCTACATGCAACACTTGCAAGGCAACCAGAACAGATTTTCTTGGCCACCAAAAAAACAAACTGGATATCCAGCCAACATTAATTGCTGCCATTATACACAGAGACATTATTTTAACTCCAGGAGAATCACTTCGATATGTGTGTATTGAGAAAGACATGTTGGTTACTTTGAACAAAAAATATAATAAATACTACAACAGTCGCATAGCTCTGTGAACAGCGCTGTCAAAGCTGGGACAATGGACTATGACACACTCAACAAGGAAAACAATATACCTCTGTCTGGTGGTAATACTGATCATTCATTATGTATGAGAGCGATTCGTGATCTAGAAACTAACTTAGTGGAAAGGTTGCTGAGAGCAGAAAAGACTGCTACAATGCTAAGTTGTTAGCTCTGAAAGCCGATATAGCCAACCTCCAATCTGAAAATGAATCGTTGAAGAAAGAAGTAGCATCGCTCCAGCCGAATGAAACTGTTAATGACAAGATACATCAGCTACGAACTGATATGGAGAGATCTTTTAAGGATCGACAAGGACAATGGAAGACTGCTATGGATGCGCTCAAGCAGCAACTTGATATCAACGCTAAGCATGCGCATCGTAATGACAACATCCTCCTTGAGAAGGAGCGTCAAATTGGCACATTGCAAGAAGCTTTAAGAGACAAAGAGACCCAGCTGATTCAAGTGCAAGACGAGGTCTATGAAGCTAAACGCACACAGATTGCCATTGACACTTCTGACTTTACTCCTGTTACTTCTCGATCTAAGTCAAAGGCTGCTCAACAGTACTCGTCTCCACCCAAATTTGCTCCTCCAGGTGTAACAAATGTCTGTACACCAACACCTTCAACTACAATTCCATCTGCTCCGCCCATGTCATTGTATGGTACTCCTCTGGCATCTTCTGTGCCTGGTACACCATCGGTTTCCGGACCTCATTACAACCAAGATCATGTTAATGAGCCATTATCTAGACGCGTGCCGGAACCTCCTCATACTACTGATTTGCCGCAAGTCTCCCTAAATCATCATATGACTGAATCTGCCATACCTCCTCTTTCGCCGAACCCGCATTCATCTTCTCAACACCAATACACTTGTATGAAACGCAAATCTGTCATGGTGATTGGCAATTCTCACCTTTCTGGAATGGATCCTGAACGCTTAATGTCAGAAGCAACTACTTCCAAGATAACCGCATATACAATCCCAGAAGCTGCTCAATGCCTCCATAACCTGGAAATTATGCCGGACGTTGTT
The DNA here is from genome assembly GCF_039555335.1 of Amphiura filiformis. Taxonomy (NCBI): domain Eukaryota; kingdom Metazoa; phylum Echinodermata; class Ophiuroidea; order Amphilepidida; family Amphiuridae; genus Amphiura; species Amphiura filiformis. The sequence continues at coordinate 1,576,788 of NW_027305490.1, read as the reverse complement.
GTTATCCATTTGTTAACAAATGATATGAAGACTTGGCCACCTCCGGAATGTGCAAATAGACTATACTCTTTAGTACGTTTTCATGCTAGTAGACACAAGGAGACCACTTTCATCATTAGTCTGGGCCTGCCCAGAGTTGATCATTCTAATTTGGCTGTCTTGACGGAGATTACAAATGCCATTCTCAAAGGCATAATTCTGAATGACACCAGTATGAACAATATCCACTTTTGTGATCATACAAACTTTATGCAAAACGGGAAGCCACGTATGCACTTACTAAATAACTCTGATGGATACCATCTTTCGGATAACGGTACCCGCTTGTTAGCAGGCAACATGAGAGGAAAGATTCGGTCAGTTTTGCAACTACCGTCGCCGCGAGGTCACAGGTTTAGACGTCGAAGGGATGCAGCTCGAAGATAAATGTGAGCTAGTTAATATAGACACTTCATGACCTGTGACTGTGACTTGTTATTGATATCGTTATGGCTAATTTAAATACCTCTCTTAACATTGGTGCTTGGAATATTGACAGTCTTCATACTTCGATTGCCAATGTCCGTACTTCTTAACTTGACTTTGATCCTGTGGTAAAATTGCTTAGTAGTTTTGATATCTTTTGTTTATCCGAAACTCATTGTTATCCATCAGATATTTTAAATTTGAAGGGATATCATTTTGTGCAGAATTTTAGACCAAAATCACCTCGTGCTCCACGTCCTTTTGGTGGTTTAGCTATTGGTATAAAATTAAGTCTTGTGAAAGGTGTGACATTTATGAAGTCTACACATTCAGAGTTTATGTGGTTTAAACTAAATAGAAATTTTTTCAATATTGATGTGGACATCTATATATGTGCTGCCTATGTTAGCCCTTCCACATCATCTTTCACATCAAAGAGAGAAGATATTTTTGAGCTAATTGAAAGTGATATTGTAAAATATTCAAATCTTGGGAAGTGTTTAATCTTTGGTGATTTTAATGCAAGAACATCTACAGAGGCTGATTATATTGTTAATGATTCCTCCAAGTTCATTAATCTTAATCAAGATTATGTTAGTGATGTACCTCTTTTTCGCAGGAGTTGTGATACTAAGCCAGTTGATACTCATGGTAAGGCTCTTCTTCAATTATGTCAAAGCAGTAACATGCGTATTGTTAATGGTCGTAAGCTAGGTGACTTAGAAGGTAATTTTACCTGTTTCAATCATCGTGGATCACCAAGCATAATTGATTATCTTTTGTGTGATCAAAATTTGTTTGATGCTATTGACATATTTCAAGTTCATGATATAAATCCATACTCTATTCACTGTATGATTTCTTGTAATATTAAAGTAAGTTGGAGTGTATGTGCAGATTTATCTGCTGATGATTTTCCATTGAAAGAAACTCCTGCCATGTATTTGTGGAATGAAAAAAAGTGCTGATTTGTGGAAGGCAGCGTTGTATGATCCTAAGGTTCAATCTGTTGTAAATGAATATATTAATGATCCTATGATTGGTCATGATAATGTTGATTACTCTGTTACCAAATGTTATGATCTTTTTAAAGAAATAGGAAATCATGCAGGTCTTAGAAAGAAGAAGCCGGGTAGAAATTCTCGTACAAAAAATGCTAAGCATAAGAAATGGTATGATGCTGATTGTAAAACATTGTATAAACAAATACAGTCATTAGCTAGATGTATTAGGAAGTATCCAATTGACTTGAATTTAATTCATCAATTTCGCATCATGAAAAAGCGCTATAAAAGGCTTCTCAATAGTAAAAGGTCTACTTTTCGGACTAAAGTTTTTGATATGCTGGATAATGTTCAGACTAATGATCCAAAGGCTTTTTGGGATATTTATAATGATCTCTGTGGAAAAAATAAACCTTCTGACAAAAATCCTATTTCAGCTAAACAATGGTGGGAGCACTTCTTTAATCTTATGAACAGAAATCTGCCCGTGTCTGATGATAATTTTGACCGTGTTATTAATTCTTTTTATGACTCTCATTTTATGTCTCAACATGATCTGGATTTTGATATCACAGTCAATGAAGTTATTAAAGCTGGGCTCAAGTTAAAAAATAAAAAGGCTCCTGGGTTAGATGGTATTAGGAATGAAATGCTTAAGAATGGCGTTGATATACTTGCACCTGCATTAGCTCGTCTTTTTAATTCTATTTATAAAAGTGGCACTTTCCTTCTTCCTGGAGAACTAGTACTTTAACTGTAATACATAAGGTAGGTGCTAAAGATATTGCAAAGAATTACAGGGGCATTGCTGTCTCAAGCAACTTATGTACACTGTTTTGTTTAATTTTACATGAACTGTTAGTTAATTTTTGTACATTGCATAATATTATTCCACCTGCTCAAATTGGTTTCCGGAAGGGGTCACGTACCAGTGATCACGTTTTAGTTCTCAAGACTCTGATTGACAAGTATATTACCAAAGCCGGTAAATATTTGTTGATTTTTCGGCAGCATTCGACACTGTTTGGCGTAAAGCACTTTTATATAAATTATATAATTCTGGTATTAATGGACTTTTTCTTAAAATAATTAAGTAGTATGTATGAGCATGTCTCATTTGTTATTAAGTATAATGATAAAGTAACAAATGCTTTTCAAACTTCTGTTGGTGTTAAACAAGGATGTATCCTTAGTCCAATGTTTTTTAATCTCTTTTTGAGTGATCTTCCAGACATCTTTGATAATCATTGTGATCCAGTTCAACTTAATAACTCTAATTTGAATTGTTTGATGTATGCTGATGATTTAGTCATTATTTCACAGAGCGCTAAGGGTTTGCAATGTGCTCTAGATAGACTTTCTAAAAAAAAAAAAAAATGGAAACTTATGGTAAATACTGATAAATCAAAGGTAATGATATTTAATAAGAGTGGTCGTATTATGTGTAATCATGCTTTTAAGTTTGGTGACTTATTACTTCAAATTGTTGATGAATATAGTTATCTTGGTATTGTTTTTACACCATCTGGGTCATTTACTAAAGCGATGATAAAACTTAAGGAAAAGGCTTCTAAAGCATTTTTCAAAATTAGAAATAATTTATATAATTCTTCTGTTAAATGTAGTTTCCAATTATTTTACTCACTTATTCAACCAATTCTAGCATATGGATGTGAGGTTTGGGCACCTTATATGCTAAAGAACTTAAAGGATGATAATTTTATTCAATTATGTGATAAATTACCTAGTGAAATTCTACATGTTAAAGTATGTAAGCTTATTTTAGGTGTCCACGAAGACTACAAATCATGCTGTAAGGGGTGACTTAGGTAGTTTTCCTCTTTTGATTTTTATGCTTAACCTTTCGGTTAAATACTGGTGGCATTTGAATGATTTATGTATGCAAAATAGTTATAGTAACAAACTAGTTATTGATGCTCTTGTTGAAAACAGAAAACTGTCTAATAATAGCAACAGTTTTACATGGTCACTTGGTATTAAAAAGGTTCTTTCTGTTATCAATAGAGATGATATTTGGGACAAACCCAATGCGTGTAGTTCATCTAGTATTTCTAAAACTATTACCACTGGTCTAGAACTTTTATATAATACTCAGTGGAAATTTGTTACTTCAAATTCTCAACCTAAACTGAGGACTTATTGTACTTTTAAACAACAATTTTGTAAAGAAAATTATACTGTTATGTTTAATAAATAGCGTAGATTAGCATTCACTAACCTTAGAATTAGTTGCCATTCTCTTAGAATTGAGTCAGGTCGACATACCTCGCCAAAAACTTTAATTGAAGACAGACTTTGTGTTCATTGTGACGCAAATAAGATTGAAGATGAATATCATTTTGTTATGGAGTGTGGTCTATACAATGAACAATGTTTGCACTTCCTTTCTGACATGAATAATATGTTACACTGTAATGATATGTCATTGAATGACATATTCTTGTTGATTATGGGTGCTTCAGATTATGATGTTCTGAAAGTAGTAACCAATTTCGTTCAATCATGTTTTGATGTTAGATCTGGTAAAGTATGAGTATTTCTTGAGATATCTACTTCTTATAGTTTATATAGGTCTATTGTACAAGTTTGTGTTACTGTCTTAATTGTTGATTATACCATAATGTTTGGTGATTGTCAATAAACTCTTCTATACACATAGCATTGTGAACTGTGACTCTTTATTTATTGACTCAAAACAAATTGCTGCAATAGTACAAAGACAAGAAGAAGGTAACTTAGGTAAGTGCAGTATTTAACTTTACAACCAGCAAATTTCTCACTTTCTTTATGCTGATAATCACCCATGAATAAGGTAATACTGAGTTCAAGATGTACGGCTGCTTGTATACATTAGGATATCAGTATCACAAAGTGAAATGGTATTCAAGTTCAAGCTTCATATTATTGTGCATTTGTGTTTGCCTTTCATACACTTATATTATAATGCATAAAATGTACTTCAAACAAGTGGTGTAAGTGCAACCACAGACCCCACAGATGGAAATATCAGCAGCGAAGGAATATAGCTGATAAAACTCAGAAGACAATGGCACAACGTATCGCTTATAAGATACACAAAGATGGCTTTCAGAATCAACAATGGAATCGCTCAATGTAAAATACACCCTAAAATATCCAAAGTATGAATATCAGTCAGTACATGATTTTTATTTTTTTGCCATTAACCAGTCAGGGATTTTGAACAAATGCACTGCAGGATATCATTTACTGATGAAAATCAGAAGAAAATGGCACAGACGATTGCTAATAAGATACACAAAGATAGCTTTATCACTGCTGCAAAGGTTAAGAAATCGACCATTTGACTGATGAATTATATGATGCAAGAGACTTCAAGTTTTTTAAGCCCACACGCTGCAGCTCAGTGTCAACAAGGGCATCAAACTTCCCAGAATTGCCTCTGTGGTGGGTGCGTCCAACAGGCTCGTGGCCCACTTCAAGCGGTTGGTGATTGCCACCGGCGCCTTGACGGTAAAGCAAGAGAGCCTACAACTAAAGCAACGCCGTTTAAAATACCCAAACAATTAGGTTTCCAACGATACAGTTCTCTCAAGGACACCTTGTATTGTCAATGAACTTAGTCAAGGTAAATGGTGTTATTCTTGTGTTATTAGATATGTCAGCAGCCTTTGATACCTTTGACCATGATATTCTTTTAAGAAGCCTTAACATTGTTTATGGTATTGCAGGTTGCGTTTTTTCAGTAGTTCAATTCCTATTTTAGAAATCGTACAAGTAGAGTGTGTATTGTAAATAACTACTCAAGTGTCCATCCTCTCAACTATGGTGTTCCTCAGGGATCAGTCGCAGGTCCACCTATCTTCACTCTGTATTCAAAGCCTCACACAGATATTCTGAAACGCTAAGGAGCAAAGGTTACTCTTAGAATCAGCAATGGAATCACTCAATGTAAAATGCAACATAAAAGATCCAAAGTGTGTGTGCCAGTTGGTACATCTACAAGTTTTAACCGAAGTAGTCCATTTTTTTGTCATTAACCAGTGAGGGATTTTGAAGGAATGCAGGATACCATTTACTGATGAAAATGGCACAAACGACTGCTAATAAGATACACAAAGATGGCTTTATCGCTGCTGCAAAGGTTACTTTCAGAATCAACCATGGAATCGCTCAATGCGAAATGCACCCTAAACAATCCAAAGTATGTACTTCAGTCGGTATATCCAAGCTTTAACCGAAGTAGTCCAACGGAAGAATGATTATTATTTTTTGCCTCTAACCAGTGAGGGATTTTTAAGAATGCAGGATATACCATTTAGTAATGAAAATCAGAAGAAAATGGCATAAACAATTGCTAATAAGATACACAAAGATGGCTTTATCTCTGCTGCAAAGGTCACTCAGTAGGCATTCTGAAGCTTATGATGGGTTTTAGAGATTACAACAATGGGGATCAAGCTTGTTATGACAAATTGCAGAAGGTTCTGGACATCCGAAACATGTCCCAAGCTTATGATGGGTTTTAGAGATTACCACAGTACATTGGGGATCAAGCTTCTTATAACAAATTGCACAAGGTTCCGGGAAAGCTTCAAGAATGGGAGGACAGATGGCTCAACATCACCAACAAGAGGAAGCCACTAAAGAGGTCATACTCCATCCATGACCACACCCTTTAAAGAAGTCCCTCAAGCCAAATACCTTGGCTTGAAGACAGACTCCCAAGCTAAACTTCAACAGCCACATGGATATAACAGTCAGGAAAGCTAATGGTACACAAGCCTTTCTGAGCCGCAACTTCTACTGAGGCAGCCGGAAGGTCAAGGAGGCATCTTACACCACCTTTACGTCCATCCCATCAGTCTGTCCCATAAGCATTCTGAAGCTTATGATGGAATTTAGTGATTACCACAATGGGGATCAAGCTTGTTATGACAAAATGCAGAAGGTTCTGGACATCCGAAACATGTCTGTCCCAAGCTTATGATGGGTTTTAGTGATTACCACAGTACATTGGGGATTAAGCTTCTTATAACAAATTGCACAAGGTTCTGGGCAAGCTTCAAGAATAATGTGGCCAGAAGGTCATCCTGAAGACTTTCTGGATGAACAGAATTTGAAGAATATGACAAAGGCACCATGGGCCAAAAATAAGTCCCACATATTTGTGGATGAGGCACATTGCATGGTTACCTGGAGTAAAGACTTCATTAACTTAATAGACTCGGGACTGTCTTTCCTCAACCCTAACCCGCCTGAATACTACAAAATACTACTTGATATATGCGCTGTTCGTGCATGCATCCCACGTGATGTGATGACGCAATCGCCCTAAGTGATATATAGGCACGGTTTCGTTGGCCAGCGAAGCCCAAGACCCGTGGCAAAGTGTCGCCGACCGAGTGCTTGGCATGCGAGGGGTCTCGGGTTCGAATCCCACCCAGAGCAAACAACTTCTTTCCTTCTTTTCTCTCTTTATTCTTTCCTTCTTTCCCTTCCCGTCGCCGAAAAAGCCCTTAGGGGTTAGGGTTAGGTTACCACTATCGAAACTCAGTATAGGCTTCCTTAACCCTAACCCGCCTGAATACTACAAAATACTACTTGATATATGCGCTGTTCGTGCATGCATCCCACATGGTGTGATGACGCAATCGCCCTAAGTGATATATAATTTAGTAATGAAAATCAGAAGAAAATGGCATAAACAATTGCTAATAAGATACACAAAGATGGCTTTATCTCTGCTGCAAAGGTCACTCAGTAGGCATTCTGAAGCTTATGATGGGTTTTAGAGATTACAACAATGGGGATCAAGCTTGTTATGACAAATTGCAGAAGGTTCTGGACATCCGAAACATGTCCCAAGCTTATGATGGGTTTTAGAGATTACCACAGTACATTGGGGATCAAGCTTCTTATAACAAATTGCACAAGGTTCCGGGAAAGCTTCAAGAATGGCATCCATGTGGTATCATGTTACACCTTGACACACATACACAATATTTACAGTATTGTCCAGGTTATTTGTAAACTATTTTTAGTGATACATTACAAAGTTGTAAGTAATTTGGCAATCTCCTCTGACATTGGAATGAAGCATTTGGAATTTCAAGGGGGGGGGCGCTAAGGAGTTTGAATTATTTTTTGAACGCATTGAAATTTGAATATTGAATAAAATGGAATGCATCAGAGCAGCAAGTTCCTGGGTTCCTGCGCCTGGTATTTATATGGCTACGGAACCGATCCACTGCGCACTGGTTCCGTAGCCGTATATGGTTTCTGTACGGCTTCCGAAACACTCCCTTCTAATATTTCATCATTGTCTTAGCCAACAAGTTTTCTAATGCTAATTTTTCCTGAGACGAATATACCTTTTTTTTCATTGTGTTCTTTAGAACTCGACCAGTACCACTACTTCACACAATCAATCGTCGAAAGCCACAACTTCAAATAACTCTTCTTCCGACTCAACAATCTGTCTAAGTGTCAATGCGAATGAAATTATCTGCTTTCAAATACTTTTTGACAAATTTATAGTGGACGTGGTTGTTCACCAACAATGGTGTTCCAGCTCAGACTTAACCTTCAGTCATCATCTCGCCCGAAAAGGTTCGACACAGGTGCTTCAACCTCATGTACCGGTACAACTCATCAACCAACTATAAACACAGGTGGTTCAGCGACTTATAAAGACTGACCCTGAAGAATTTAAGCACTTTCAGAAATTTGATGCAATGAAATCATCACTCAACAGAGCCAACATGACAAATTTGAAGAAGCACTATAACGAGATGACTGCAAAGAGAATGAGAAAAAGGAGAAAGCTGAAAGCAGAAGAAAAAGCTAGGGCTATTGCTAGTGGAGCTGTACAGTGTACAGCCAATGCAGAAAACTAAAAAGAAGCGATCTACATGTACAGGACAGTAGAAATTAGAGTTAGAGGTGAAAAAAGAAAAAGATAGACTGAGAAAGAAAGCCAAGTGGGATGCAAATACTCAATTAGAGAAGGATGAAATAAACAGAAAAAGACGATAAAAGTGACACCAAAACAAAATCAATCGTGAATTGGATAGAATGGAGCTTTTAGCCTTAAGACAACAAAGACAGGACATAGAAGCAGACAGTAGATGCAGTTATTGCCCACTACATCAGCTCCGCAATACAGTAGCCCAATGAAATATTTCTGCAAAAGACTCTTCTGAAAACTGGCTTCTTAGAAGAGCCAATTTCCCATGTATACAGCAGCTTCAGAACAAAACACCCTGAATTGAAAATAGGCCTGAAGAAGTTCTACTCACTTCGACCTTAGCACATCAAGACCATGGGGTCATCAAGTATCGCGGGTGCCTGTGTGAGTACTGCACTAACATTGATTAGAAGTTGGCAGCAATAAACCAATTGGCCCACCGTCAACAATTGCCATCCAGATTCCAAGGAGTGTACAGTATCGCAAAGGTCAGCATGTGCCCAAAGGAGGGTGACTTCAACAGGAGGGCATGCATTGAAAGGAAGTGCAAAGACTGTGGGACAATGAAAATACAACATCATTTGCAGGACATCATAGATAAGCTGGGGGACAAACCCATCACATGGAAAAAGTGGGAGAAAAAGACCTCGCAACTAAACGTACGTGTAACTGTGTCAAGGCAGGTGATCAGCAAAGTGGAAGGCACACTTCAGCAGTGCATAAACGAACTCAAAGTGGAATCAGAAAGCATCACTGCCCATCTGTTCAACGCCACCTGGCAGAATCGCCAATTCTCACAGCTTACCAAGAATCTTCCTGCTCGCTGGGTGGTCCTGGTACTTAACTTTGCTGAAAATTACACCTGTAAATACCAGTCGGCTCACTGGTATCACTCAAATGCCACTGTCAACCCCATCGTCGCGTATGACTCCTGTCCGCATTGTGGAAAGATTATGATGACGTCGCTAGTAATGATCTCCCCAGACAAGACCTATGACTTCAATGCGGTGAACAGCTTCATGGACCTGGCCATTAACCATCTGAAAAACCATCTGGGGCCGACCATGTGACTGATGTTGTACAATTCTCGGATTGCTGCGGAGCGCAGTATAAGAGCAAAAGGTCCATTCTACGACTTATCATGCGCTCAAGAAAACTACAACATCAATGTTCGCCACAAGTTTTTTGGATCTCGCCATGGAAAGGGGCCTAGTGATGGTGAAAGCGCTGTAGTGAAACGCAAGGCCTCGCTTGCTGTCCTGGGTGGCAAAGTGACGATTAATGATGCATGTGATCTCTTCAAGTATTGCCTAGATAAAGTTGCTACAAAGACACCACCACCTGGAGAATGACAGCATTTTCAGCGGACTTTCTTTTACGTTGACGACATCGAATGGGACCGGGATATGGGCTCATCAGCTCCATTGAAGACTGTGAAGGGCACCAGGCTGCTTCACAGTGTGAGGGGAATTACTGCTGCAAGGATCTGTATCCGAAACTTGTCATGCTTCTGTTATGCATGCACTCAAGGGAACCACAACACCTGTGACAATGAGAGCCATGTGGATGCATGGACGGATGTGACAATTGGAACACCAAGGGCTACTTGTGCTAAATAAAAATAGTCCAAAAGAAGAATTATTTTTATCTTTTTGTCATTAACCAGTGAGGGATTTTGATCGCTAATAAGATGCACAAAGATTGGCTTTATCACTGCAGCAAAGGTTACTCTCAGAATCAACCATGGAATCGCTCAATGCACGAAATACACCCAAAAAGATCCAAGTGTGTATTTTAGTTGGTACATCTGCAAGTTTTAACCGAAGCAGTCCAACAGAAGAATGATTTTTATTTTTGTTTGCCGTTAACCAGTCAGGGATTTTGAACGAATCCAGGATACCATTTACTGATGAAAATCAGAAAAAAACACAAACGGTCACTAAAAAAGATACACAGAGATGGCTTTTTATCATTCCACTAAGGGAAACATCAAAGAACACCGCTAACCTGATATATTTTCGTATCTAGTCAGTGAGTGCGTATTTTACGCTTTATATCTAGTCTGTGAGAGCGTATTTACGCAAGCCCGATCTGGCGTGTTCGGCGAGTCTTGGCGTATAAAGGCGTTCAGCGTAAACCGGTAGCGTAAAATGCACGCGCAATCTGTAATCACGCGGAACAGTCATCTATTTTTTGTAATGTTTTTCATATTTAGCAGCAATTAAAATGTTTAAAACATAATTATTTCAATATTTAGAATGACTTAGTGGTATGATAAATTAGTTATTAGGTGAAGCGTCGGTATGGTGCGGGAAATTATCGTGCGCTCAGTGTCATACTGGGTTCAGCCTTCGGCTTCACCCAGTATGGCACGATAATTTCCCGTACCATACCGACGCTTCACCTAATAACTAATAATCTCTGCTGCTCTCAGAATCAGAATTGCTCAATGCAAACCAAATGATCCAAAATCTGTATTTTAGTCGGTACATCTACAAGGTTTAACTGAACTAGTTAAAACGAACTAGTAAAACAAAACGGAAGCATTATTTCAATTTTTTGCCGTTAACCAGTCAGGGATTTTGAATACATGTAGGCTACCATTTACTGATGAAAATCAGAAGAAAATGGCACAAAAATTAAATGATTGCTAATAAGATACACAAAGATAGCTTTATCACTGCTGCGAAGGTTATTCTCAGAATTAACCATGGAATCGCTCAATGCGAAATACACCCTAAAAGATCCAAAGTATATGTACTTCAGTCTGTACATCAAACTTTTAACCGAAATAGTCTAATGGAAGAATGATTTTTATCTTTTTGCCATTAACCAGTGAGGGATTTTGAATGAATGTAGGGTACCATTTACTGATGAAAATCAGAAGAAAATTTCACAAAATATCCCTAATAAGATGGTTTTATCACTGCTGCAAAGGTTATTCTCAGAATCAACCATGGAATTGCTCAATGCGAAATGCACCCAAAAGATCAAAAGTATGTACTTAATTCAGTCAGTACATCAAAGTTTTAACCGAAGTAGTCCAATGGAAGAATGATTTTAATTTTTTTGTCATTAACCAGTGAGGGTTTTTGTATGAATGCAGGATACCATTAAGTTAACTGATGAAAATCAGAAGAAAATGGCACAAACGATTGCTAATATGATACACAAAGATAGCTTTATCACTGCGGCAAAGGTTATTCTCAGAATCAACCATGGAATCGCTCAATGCTACATGCACCCAAAAGATCCTAATTATAATTATGTACTTCAGTCAGTACATCAGCGTTTTAACATATTAGTCCAAAGGAAGAATGATTCTCATTTTCTTGCCGTTGACCAGCGAGGGATTTTGAAAGAATGCAGGATATCGTTTACTGATAAAAATCAGAAGAAAATGGCACAAACGATCACTAATAACATGCACAAAGATGGCTTTATCACTGCTGCAAAGGTTACTCTCAGAATCAACCATGGAATCGCTCAATGCGAAATACCCCCTAAAAGATCCCAAAGTATGTACTTCAGTCGGTACACTGACGTTTTAACCGAAGTAGTCCAACGGAAGAATGATTTTTATTTATGTAATTTTTTTTGTCATTAACCAGTGAGGGATTTTGAAAGAATGCAGGATACCATTTACTGATGAAAATCAAAAGAAAATGGCATAAACAATTGCTAATAAAATACACAAAGATGGTTTTATCATTGCTGCAAAGGTTACTTTCAGAATCAACCATGGAATCGCTCAATACGAAATGCACCCTAAACAATCCAAAGTATGAACTTCAGTCGGTATATCCAAGCTTTAACTGAAGTAGTCCAACGGAAGAATGATTATTATTTGTTTACCTCTAACCAGTGAAGGATTTTTATGAATGCAGGATACCATTTAGTGATGAAAATCAGAACAAAATGGCACCAACAATTGCTAATAAGATACACAAATATGGCTTTATCACTGCAGCAAAAGGTTACTCTTAGTAGGCATTCTGAAGCTTATGATGGGGTTTAGAGATTACAACAATGGGGATCAAGCTTGTTATAACAAATTGCAGAAGGTTCTGGACATCCGAAACATGTCTGTCCCAAGCTTATGATGAGTTTTAGAGATTACCACAGTACATTGGGGATCAAGTTTCTTACAACAAATTGCACAAGGTTCTGGGCAAGCTTCAAGAATGGGAGGACAGAGGAAGCCACTAAAGAGGTCATACTCCACCCATGACCACACCCTTTAAAGAAGTCCCTCAAGCCAAATACCTTGGCTTGAAGACAGACTCCCAAGCTAAACTTCAACAGCCACATGGATATAACAGTCAGGAAAGCTAATGGTACACAAGCCTTTCTGAGCCGCAACTTCTACTGATGCAGCCAGAATGTCAAGGAGGCATCTTACACCACCTATATACGTCCATCCCATCAGTCTGTCCCATAAGCATTCTGAAGCTTATGATGGGATTTAGAGATTATCATAATGGGGATCAAGCTTGTTATGACAAAATGCAGAAGGTTCTGGACATCGAAACATGTCTGTCCCAAGCTTATGATGGGTTTTAGTGATTACCACAGTACATTGGGGATTAAGCTTCTTATAACAAATTGCACAAGGTTCTGGGCAAGCTTCAGGAATGATGTGGCCGGAAGGTCATCCTGAAGACTTTCTGGTGTTGAAGAACATGACAAAGGCACCATGGGCCAAAAATAAGTCCCATATATTTGTGGATGAGGCGCATTGCATGGTTACCTGGAGTAAAGACTTTCGTCCGAAGTATCGTGAATTTGATAGACTCAGGGCTGTCTTTCCTCAAGGTGCTGTAGTGGTAGTAACAGCAACAGCCACACATTCTCGCAATGAATGATGCAGTTATCATTTCAGCATTGGTAGATAGACCAAACATACATGGTGAAACACAGACCCCACAGATGGAAATATCAGCAGTGAAGGAATATAGCTGATAAAACTCAGAAGACAATGGCACAAGACATCGCTTATAAGATACATAAAGATGGCTTTATCACTGCTGCTAAGGTACTACTCTCAGAATCAACAATGGAATCACTCAATGTGAAATACACCCTAAAATATCCAAAGTATGAATATCAGTCAGTACATGATTTTTATTTTTTTGCCATTAACCGGTCAGGGATTTTGAACAAATGCAGGATACCATTTACTGATAAAACTCAGAAGCCCGGTCCCCGCACTCCGTGCATCCACAGGTATTCATGCTTGTCGGTGAACTTTAAAAACCTCATTTCGTGAAATAAAAAAAAAAAAAACACCCCTTTTTTTAGCGATTTCGCGAATTATTTGCCCTTCGACAATACCCCTATTTTCGCTAAAACGCGAATGATATTTCTAGCTGCTCGATGGAAATACCCTTTTTTTCAATTTTGCGAACACATGGTTTGAAAAAACACCCCTTTTTTTTTTGTTTCGCGAATCGCGTTTCTTCATCTAAATACACCCCTTATTTCACGAAATTTTCGACGAGCATGAATATCCGCGGATGCACGGAGTGCGGGGACCGGGCTCAGAAGACAATGGCACAAGATATCGCTTATAAGATACACAAAGATGACTTTATCACTGCGGCTAAGGTACTACTCTCAGAATCAACAATGGAATCGCTCAATGTGAAATACACCCTAAAATATCCAAAGTATAAATATCAGTCAGTACATGATTTTTAGTTTTTGCCATTAACCAGTCAGGGATTTTGAGCGAATGCGCTGCAGGATACCTTTTACTGCTGAAAATCAGAAGACAATGGCACAAGATATCGCTTATAAGATACATAAAGACGGCTTTATCACTGCTGCTAAGGTACTACTCTCAGAATCAACAATGGAATTGCTCAATGTGAAATACACCCTAAAATATCCAAGTATGAATATCAGTCAGTACATGATTTTTATTTTTTTGCCATACCAGTCAGGGATTTTGAACGAATACAATGCAGGATACCATTTACTGATGAAAATCGGAAGAAAATGGCACAAACGATCACTAATAACATACACAAAGATGGTTTTATCACTGCAGCAAAGGTTATTCTCAGAATCAACCATGGAATCGCTCAATGCGAAATACACTCTAAAAGATCCAAAGTATATGTACTTCAGTTGGTATCAAAGTTTTAACCGAAGTAGTTCAACAGAAGAATGATTTTGATTTTTTTGCTATTAACCAGTAAGGGATTTTGAACGAATGCACTGCAGAATACCATTTACTGATGAAAATCAGAAGAAAATGGCACAGACGATTCTAATAAGATACACAAAGATAGCTTTATCATTGCTGCAAAGGTTATTCTCAGAATCAACCATGGAATCGCTCAATGCGAAATACACTCTAAAAGATTCTAAAAGATCCAAAGTATGTACTTCAGTTGGAACATCAAAGTTTTAACCAAAGTAGTCCAATGGAAGAATGATTTTTATCTTTTTGCCAATAACCAGCGAGGGATTTTGAATGAATGCAGGATACCATTTACTGATAAAAATCAGAAGAAAATTTCAAAATATCCCTAATAAGATACGCATGGTTTTATCACTGCAGCAAAGGTTATTCTCAGAACCAAGCATGGAATCGCTCAATGCGAAATGCACCCTAAAAGATCCAAAGTATGTACTTCAGTGAGTACATCAAAGTTTTAATCAAAGTAGTTCAATGGAAGAATGATTTTTATTCATTTGGCATTTAAAACCAGTGAGGGGTTTTGAACAAATGCAGGATACCATTTACTGATGAAATCAGAAGAAAATAGCACAAACGGTCACTGATACTGTACACAAAGATGGCTTTATCACTGCTACAAAGGTTATTCTCAGAATCAACCATGGAATCGCTCAATGCTACATGCACCCATGAGATCCCAAGTATGTATTTTATTGGTAGATCTACATGTACATACTGTACAAGTTTTAACCAACATAGTCCAACGGAAGAATGATTCTCATTTTTTGCTGTTAACCAGGGAGGGATTATGAATGAATGCAGGATACCATTTACTGATAAAAATTGGAAGAAATTGGCACAAAAAATCGCTACTACACAAAGATGGCTTTATCACTGCAGCAAATGTTACTCACAAAATCATCAATGGAATCAGTCAGTGCTAAATAAATGCACAAAGATCCAAAGTGTGTATTTTAGTTGGCACATCTACAAGTGTTAACTGTAGTAGTGTAATACACTTGTCAGTTGTAATATGACCCCCGGGAATGGTGCGTCACTTGTCCAACCTGCGGCGGATTTTCATATACCATGATGCACCCCAGCGTCCCAAAAATGACGGACATTCACTTGCAATGACGGTACCTCTCATCAGTTTTGTGACGCACCATTTCCTGATTTTGATGAACCATCACTGTTCTATGACTGTCCTATATAGATGACTGTCCTAAATGAAGCACACATGGTCGCCAAAATTGCAATTCTTCTTTTTGCGGAAAAAATCTAGAAACAACGCAGTCGTTGGACTTGTTCCCAGTTTTTATGATAATTGACAGTCGGTTACTGTTTGTCGTGAGTGCAGAAGAATAGCTATAACTATACATCACTATGAGATGAAGCTGACAAATTTTTAATTTTAAAACTTAATGTTTTAATTGCAAACTTAATTTATTTTTATTTTTCATTTTACAGTGGAGAATTTGGTAAAATGGTACTGTGTGACAATGCTACTTGTGTACAGCAGTGGTTCCATTATGAATGTCAGAATAAAACACAAACCAAGAGGTACATGGTACTGCCCAAGTTGTAGATAAATACTGATATTGATGAAAGTAGAACAATTCCAGATACTATTAAATGACTACTTGTCTTCAGTGGAACTTTGTTCTACAGGGTGTCCCAGAATGATTTATACCGGGAAAGATGGAACATACAACAATCACATCCAGAACTTGGCCCAAAAGACAGCCGCCACAGCTGCAGAAAACCTCCACACCACAGCAAGACTTACTCACCACGTTCATAGTGCAGAGAATTATGAAGTCGTGGAGAGAAAAGGAAAATATAAACGGGACTATTTGAACATAATTTGAACAGCAATAACATAAACCAATCAACTGCATTTGTGTGGATGGGCCACTGATGTAGGACCCACACATTTGGAGGTCCAATTTTGTAGAGTGAATGGCGAATCGGAAGAGGAATACAGTGATAACAGTGACAACAGTGATACAGTTCATAGTGCCAGTGATAGTGATCTGAAACCTGATAGTGATCAGTCAAGTGAATCAGACTTTGAGGAGGGTGATGAGAACAAGTCTGACTGACAGTGAGGTGATTGAGAACAATGAGCACAAAAGCAATTTTTCTAGTGAGGAGTCAGATTATGATGATATATAGATGAAGACACAGATGCAGGGATGTGGAATTCCCCCAGATCTTCATACGAAGCGTCACCAATTCAGCAACAAAGACAGGCAAAAAGAAGAAATATGACCGAGTGTATGATAACCAACATTATTGCCCCTTTTGTGAGACTCTAGTTACAAACTTCAGACAGCACATTTTCTCTAGGAGCCAGTGGAGAGCCAGAGATGAAAGCAATTATTGAGTATAAAGAGGTGCTAAAGAAAAATCAGATGGTCACTCTACTCCGCAACACAAGTGATAATATACACAATGAAAAAGTGTTGAAGAAAAAAAGGAGAGCTCATTATTAGGCGGAGGTTGACAGAAGACCAATTTTGTAAAGAAGATTATGGGCCCTGCCCATTCTGTTATGAGTGGATTTGTAATCCAATGTTTAAACGCCATCAGAAGACATGTGTCAGAAAAAACCCAGAAGAATGCAAATTCACCATCGGTAGTTTGATGTTACAGAGCGATACATACCCAACTAGCTTTTTTTTTCAATTTGGTATTGTAATTAAGTACCTCATCTTCTGAAAATAAAGATTGTGTTGAAAATAATTGTTGATAATAAGCATATAAAAGTTCACATTGCTATCTGGGTGTACGCAGGTAGGGGTGTTGTGGTTGAGTGAGTGGGTGAGTGCACGGCTGTTCGTCCATAGAAACTAGGTTTCTACGCACGCACTAGTCAGCGGTGTTTTGCCCGCGCAATTGAAATCAAAAATGAAATTCTCCGAGATGGCGGGAATTTCATCTGGGGCTATAAAAATGTTTTTGTGTCTTTACCACTGATTCTTTTGATAAAATAATTCACAAATCCATGTACAAATTGGAAAATAATGAATTTAAAGCTAAAATCTAAAATAATTTTGTAATTATCGGTGATTTCCTACTACGTATTTTTCTTGATTTTTTAATGTTTTGGGGTAAAAATACCACATTTCCACGTGAAAAAAGTACATTTTTGAGTAAAATGCTGCTATATAGGTTATGATTATTCAAAAAACATCCATTGCTTTTTTCAAAATCCATTTAAATATCAAATGCAAGATTATCAGATTTTTTTTAAGGAAGTGTCAAAAATCCGTGATTTTCATCCATGAATTAGCCTATCACACATTTTTGGTCATAGATCCTAGGTGTAGGCCTACGTAAACTACTATAAATATGCTACCGCAAATAATTACCATTGAAAATATTGTCAAGAAAAATTAATAATACAGCTGTAGGCCTACATTTCAGTCAAATATGATGATTTTAATATTATAGGGTCTAAAACAGCGCTCACGTCAATGCCCCGCCCGACCACTGCAGATGATGGTCCGCCATGGTCAGCGCTGACAGCGGCGACATAATAGGCCTACTTTCAGGCAAAGTCGACGGCCCATGCCATAACACTAAAAAAATAACAATAAGGCTACAACAACAACAACAACAACAACAACAACAACAACAACAACAACAACAACAACAACAACAACAACAACAACAACAACAACAACAATAATAATAATAATAATAATAATAATAATAATAATAATAATAATAATAATAAATGCAATAACAATAGAAATTTCAATTACATACAACGATAACAATAATAACAATAACGATAATGGGGATGATGATAATAATTAATAAACAATTAGGCCCTATTCCCCTGTTTTCTAATCTCTGCTTAGGCCTATTATATGTACCGGTATTAGATAGGAACGAAGTGCTATTGTTTTTGAAAGAATAATATTTCAACAAAATCAATAAAAAATAAAAGTCAATTATTTATTTTTAAAGTTCTTGAAGAGTAAATATTTCCCGTTTTATTTCCACGCCCTGCTTAAAATGACTTGACTAAACTTGATGAAATTGTATAATAGCATTATTACTAGGCCTAGGGCCTAATACTTACCGTATGATGATAAACAAATAAAAATAAAACACGATTTAATTTTTAAAAAAAAGAAGGAAACGACATTTATTTATTCTATTCAACATCAACGGGTTTAGGCCTACGATCGGTATTATAATTATAGCAACATGTGTAGGCCTACATTTTCATGAATGACGACATGCAGCATAACTTCCCCTCCTTGAATGACAATTAATTAGGCCTATACTATGCTAAAATCACCTCAACCCATGGGAGGGAGGAATGGTACTAGCTCTAAAAAGGGATGCCTTCAGTAAGTTGATATACAAATACACATATCTATTAGGCCTGTGCAAGTATTGCATAAAAGAAACTCCAAAAAATAATATGGACCAGCCATAGTTGGCTAAAAATAGGCCTAATTAATGACCCATGCATTCTCATAGGAATGTCAGAAATTCAGAATTATCGATTTACGCATGGTCAATATAGTCACTGGATTTGTACAGAACAAGCCACAAGCATCCACAATAATGTAGTAAAAATAATAGTAAGAGCCTATACCTACCCTTTTTCTACCCCTACCCCGGCACCTCAACTGCATGCTCAATTAAGTGCTCATGCAAATCGAAGTCTAGGGGCCTACTATTTTGAGGCCTAAAGAGCAAAATGACAGTTGCTCATATAGCCTATTGGATTTTCGCACCCTTTTTCAAAAAAAGTATATGCCTCTGCCTAAACGAATGGGGAGGGGGGGGGGGCAGATTTCGCAAGCAGCGATAACATCTGCAAGGGGCGGGTTAGGTGAAAAGTTTTTATCATAAGCCTACATTATGTTTTCAATGATTTTTTTGTTTGCAATGAAGTAGGCCTAAGAGGCATGAGACTGCACTTTCCTAAAAAATAAACCTGAAAATGCGCATGAAATTGGGCAAGAAGTAGGGCCTACAAAGAAAAACAGGCTGAAATTAAATAAAGATGCGCGCGGAAATTTTGACTAAAAAAAAAAACTGAATTCAGTATTAAAACTGAAAATTCTCATGCCTGAAAATATACACGTTATTATAATGTACAAAAAAGAACCTATTGCGGTCGGTAAACATGGTAAAGGTCTCACTCCAAAGCTGCAAACTGTAAAATGCGCGCATCATGCAATGATGCACACAATTTTTTCACTTTATTTGGGTTGGTACAATAAAGTTAATCTTGATTTGAAACCGGCCCAAAGGCAAAATGTATTCTTACATAACACATTTTAGTCAATTTTGTCCCAGGCAAGGCCTAACATCTAGAGCCAGGGGAAAACTTGCATAAAAGTGAAATTCAATAATGCGTTTAACATAGCCCATTAGCCCCTGAAACTTTGCATTGTGTGGGCCGTTATACCAGTCTACAAAGCCACCATATTGGCTCGTAGGCCTATATCGCGAGCATGGCCTGATTTTGTGGTCATCTGGTAAGCCTATGAGGCCTTTTTTATTAAGGTCAATTTTGGTACCTATGGCCAATTTGGGTTTTTCTCAAATTTTGTCCGCCAAAAAGAATATTGTCCTCAGTCATCATGTCAGTGGCTAAATTTGTGAATTTATTTCAGATTTAACACGGAATATATTTGGGCCTGACGCTTATAAATGCAGGTGTTCAAATTTTGTTGAAAATGGTTAGCGATGTGAGCTCATTAAAAAAAAAAAAACAGGTCAATTTCAGACTATTATTATATAGGCGGAACAATACTCTAATTTCTATTCTTCATATTTATATTATCCTCCTCTTTCCCTGCTCTTCCCCTGGGGTGCTCTTCTCATTTCCTGTTATATTCTTCTTCCTTCTCTTTTCCTTTTCCATTTTCCTGTTCCGCTTCCAATTATCTTCCCATAACCCGACGGACAAATTGCTCAAGCGCATGCATGACTAAGCCTACAGGAAGTTTTTCATGAGAAAACGGACATTTTGATGAGAAACGACCAAAATGAAAAGAATGTAAATTTTCTCATGTTTTTGACTAGTTTCAATGAGAAAATAATGATTGACACACACCATTGCACACTGACCACAGACGGTGAGAAAATTAAATCTCTCTACCAACAGCAATTTAAAAAAAAAATCTTACCATTTTGGCCGTTCCTCATCAATATGTTCTCATTTTTCTCATCCAAAAACTTCCTCTAGTGAAAGTGTCCGTTTTAGGCTTGCAGAAATATGTTTCTGCTTTTATATAGGCCTAGGCATAATGATTGTTTATATATATATATATATATAAATGCATGTATGGCTTTTTATTGCTTTTACAGAGAATTATAGGTAGGCCTAGTTCATCAATGCGATATCTACTGCTAATATCAGGTAGGCCTATAGTTTATCAATGCCATATCTACTGCTGATATCAGGTAGTGTATCAATGACATATGTTAAACGGAGAAACAACATATTTTTTATAAAAGCGACAGCGGGCCTATAAATTTTTTGACGTCCGTAAAAAACGGAACTTAGGCAATAGGCCCTATACTAGGCCTCCGTGCATGAGCATGATGAGCCTAAACCTTCCTCGTCATTGTGACAGGGGGGGGGGCTACAATCCAGTATAGCATTTTTGATATATAGAATTTTAGAACTTACAACTTGAGATGTAATAATATTCTCTATAGATAGTAGGCCTGGGGCCTATAGGTAGGCCTACTCCTTTAGCCAACAAGGATTTGTAGGCAACTTTTAATTATAATAAATCCCTCCCCTATTATGATATTTGCAGACTTGCCGTTATTTTAAAGAAAACATGGGTAAAATATAACGTTTAAAGGTATTTATTCAATTTTTCTCACTGATTCATTCGTGGTAGGCCTACCGGTATTACAATTTTTAACTTCTTTTGTGAAACTTTAACCTATGACCACCACATCCACCGTGATCCCCGGGTAACCATCTTAGCCTGTTATTTGAAAATTGAATGCACGTAGCTGATGAAGTTTTTACATGCGTTTTTTAGTACAAGTTGAGAAGGCTGTAATTGTATGACATAAATCTTGCACAAGTAATTTCAACGGAATAAATTATGTCAATCGGTATATATGTATTCTGTAATATTGAAATTAACTATATCTTTCACAATTTATTGAAAATAAATGAGTGTTTTGGCGCAATCGGCGGTATGTGCAGATTTGAGTAAAAATCGTTCATGTTGTACTTGCACATTTTGAGTAGCCTTTACGCAAAATTATTCCAGCTAAAACGAATGAAAATATATTGTATAATGAATTTGTAACCTCCTTTTAAAGTTACTGCCTTTAGTTTGTCTGTATACTGTAAAAAAACGTGTTTTATAAGAGTTTATGTGTTAGTGTACCTAGCGCATCTGAGCGCCGTCATTTACGCTGCGATCTTTTACCTCTGAAACGACTGCGTAAAAAGACTACGCGCGATAAACTTTATTTCCACTTTCGCGTTGAAACGAACAGCCGTGAGTGAGGAGTAGATGGGTGGGTGAATGACTGCAATTGAATTAAGATTCAGAATTGAATGCTGAGAAGTGGTGCACCATAGGCAAGTGAAAGTTGATATACAAAGTGAATAAATTGAAGGTGATGATGTTCCAGCTATGCTGCAAGCCATTTTGGTGCAAGAGTCAAATATTTTTTTAGAAGATTGGAGGAAATAGGAGGTAAGAGCATTATACATCCATTACAGTAAAAAATACTTTGTCTCACAAGAAGGTACAATATATACACTTGATGATGACATTTGCACTGGTGTAAGTATAGCTGTATAATGGCAACTGCAGATGTTTTAAAACAAGGATTGAAGGATGTCTTTGCCTTGTACTATGTAACCAACCTTGGCTACCCACCATGCCATGCCCAACTTCTTCTTAGATTGCAGCTTGCTCTAGCTGTTTGACGACACCTGCCGCTTGGAAAACCTAACCAAATCAGGAAAAGAGTTTGTCAGGAAACTGGATATTGAAACTGAAACAAACAAGTAACCAGTACAAACTTGGTACTTGATATTTCAAACAGTACTGTACATACAAAACACTGTATTATATGTGCCATGTTTGACAGGTGTTTTATTGGAAAGAATTAAACATGTGTCTGTATTTTAAGGTAGCACTGTTGGCTAAATCATGTCCTCAGCTTGCTCAGGACAAAGAGTTACTCATGTTAATGACTCTGCTGATGTCACTAAAATGGTCAACTAAGTTGGAAAGGGAAACATTAGTGCAAATGCAGCATGATAATCCAGTGGATGGGCCAATGATGAAGGACCCACACATTTGGAGGTCCAATTTTTGTGGAGTGAATAGCATTTGAAAATGGTTAAGTACCCGGTATTGAACCTTGTTACTAGTGCTACTTGTTTTTACCTTGTAAAAGGGATGTTTTTATGCTCCCGCAACATCCATTGTTCTGTCTTTTTAAACCTACATTTTGGATGCTGTTGTACATATTAAACAGTTTTTAACATTTTTATATTGACTAGTTTATTTGTTTTACCTAATACATATAGCACTGGGAATTAGCATATGGCCCATATAGCGGCAGATGGTTCAGTACAGCAGAAAATGGTTACATTCCTGGGGTTAACAGCATTCTTGATACTGCAGTACCAAACTGCTATTAAATACATTGATGAAAGAAAACTTTGCCCAGGAAATCCAGAAACACAATTTCATGAAATGCTTACATTGTAAGAGAAACCATGGTTTCAAATCTGCTCAGTAATTCAAGATGTTCTTCTTGGAAATGATATTTATACATCAACAATAAGATCCATTTCATGTCACGTGTTGATTCATCCCCAAATCACACAATCTGAAAACTATCAAGTTCTCATCAATACTCAGAAAAACAGTTATGTCAATCAACACAAACAACCAAAAAATGGCAGCATCAAATTTGGACAGACAATATGTCTGTGGACATCGATGGCACCCAATGCTTATCAAATGGGCTTTGAATCTGAGACTCAGCTCAAGAAAGACATGAAAACACAGGTATGTTAAAATGGTCTAATGAAACAACACTGAAACAATATGTGCACTGGACAAAACCAACATCAGGGTTTACCTGTGATAGCTTAGCCCACCTTTGCCAGGAGTGGGATTTGGAAAACTGCTATCTATTCCAAATGTATGCATAATGTTGGACGGAAAGAAGATCAAATCTGACTTAAATGTACATTGTAGTCTATTATAATAAACATACTGGGAAGCTGATTGGACAGATTTGGGCAACTACCTGTACGAGTTACAGTTATGAAAATGTACTTAATGGGAATACTGATCCAGATCACAGCATTGCGAAGTACATCGTTATGCTCATGGTACGGGGAAGTTGCAAACCTATCTGTTGGCCCATTTTCTCACAAGATAAAATGATATATTAATGGCTCTAAGGACTGAAACAGAAGATTGTTTGTAAGCTTTTGCCACATCTTGACATACTTGTGTTGAACTTGTTGCCTATGTATATGTGTTAGATAATTACCATCACCTTTCCACCCATCACATCCTCAATAATTTCAGCACCAGTCTGTTAGCTCTCCGCCCTAATGTAGTTGCACCATGTTTAATAACAGGTCGGGCAGATCGGCTGCCTAACACATTACCAAGTCCACCACTGTATTGACCTCCATAGGAATTCCACCTTCTGATTGATTCAAATAGTAGCGATCATAAACAGATTGAGGACACATTGCCTTTGTATCATCCAAAATAGTTAAGCTCTATTTTGATCTTTCTTTCTGCAGGGGATCGAACGCCGTCAGCTCCCAAAGACCCACCACCTCAAAATCCCCCTCTTCCCGTGGTGAGTTTGACTGTAGCTTGTGCTTGGGCTTAATTTTGTGTTGCATATGGCTTTGACATGCTCCGGTTTAGGCGTATCTCTTTGTTTAACCTGTGCAGCAGCTGTTTTTGCTGCTCTACCCTGATTGACGGCTTTTTCAAGAGTTATTTTGTCAATGTTCATTCCCCAATCCCCAATCTCAGGCCAAGACGGATTTTCTCCAGGTTTACTGCAGCCTCATAAATATAATTGAGATAAATAATAATAGATTTCATAGCAATTATGACATAAATATAAATAGTAATAACTAATGACGACACACATTATTGCTCAGCTCTACAACTGTCTGCCGGTCAAATGAGAGCGGGTGAGTTTCTTTTGGCATACAAAATCCCCCGAACATCCAGACTAGTTCAAACTGGATCTGAATGGATCAGAACGACTCGGCAATGGCCGGTTATGAAAGGGTCGGAGATGATCAGAGTCGATCATAATTCGGAATCTGAGATCGTCTCACAATGGAAGTTTCCATTCCATTATATATTTACTTCACATGTATATGTGTTAGTTAATTACCATCACCTTTCCACCCATCACATCCTCAATAATTTCAGCACCAGTCTGTTAGCTCTCCGCCCCAATGTAGTTGCACCATGTTTGATAACAGGTCGGGCAGATCGGCTGCCTAACACATTACCAAGTCCACCACTGTATTGACCTCCATAGGAATTCCACCTTCTGATTGATTCAAATAGTAGCGATCATAAACAGATTGAGGACACATTACCTGTGCAGCAGCTGTTTCTGCTGATCTATCCTGATTGACTGCTTTTTCAAGAGTTATTTTGTCAATGTTCATTAGCCGTGGCTTCATACACGTATCGCATAACCAACAAGGATGAATCTATCCACGATCAGGGATTCCTTCAGTGCATCAAACTCACAAGTGTCAGATAAGAATTTAAGATTCGTGGCAAATGAGTCACTGGAGTAGCCTTCCTTGCGCAATCGCGAGTTAAATATATAATGCTCATATACTATGTAAGTTTAAGCTTAAATTCATTAATTGATATATATGCCAGTTGTAACATGTCATATTTTGCATCCAGTGATTCTGTGTCTGGTATGGTCTCTTGTGGTTTGACTCAAGATGCATTGGCATATATACATCTAGGGCTGTTTCAAAGGCAACAATTAGTGAATGGGATCCAGAGTTGATCAATACTTATGAATTGTAATATGACTCTGATGGCATCAAAGCTCTTAAGGCGCACAGTGCAAAGTTTGCAACAAGTACTGGCAAAAGATTTTATAAAATGAAGGCTCTACTCAGATTGCACCAGAGAGCATAGAAACCCAAAGCATCCAGAACAAATGTAACATAACATTCAGTTTCCAGCCAGAATTCAAGTAAATTGTAAATGTCATTCATAGGTTAATCGAGATGGCGAGCATAAGTGAAGATCCTGCCGAATTGGAGCATTTTGACCATTTTCCAGCCGGAATATTAAGAAATATGAATGTCTTCCATAGGCACATCATGGCCTTTCACAATCCCCACTCTTGTTTTTTGTTAATTTTAGCAGCCGAATTTCACCTAATCTTAATGTCTTCCATACCCGCCAGCCGGAATCTTTGCTAAAATGACTGCTGGAACTAGACACATCTCAATTCCAGCTTGAATTGTATTTTTTTTAAATGTCTTCCATAGGGGGGGGGGGTGCGGAATACATCTGGAATAGCCCAATTGGTTGAAGATTTGTACATGGATGATCGCAAAACGAACAGACTCTACTTGCATGGTAAACTGAAGTATGAACACATCAAGTTGTCATCTTACAGTAAGGCCAAAAAAAAAAGGTTTGTCTCAAAGCTCACGAGTGGTTTGAAAACAAATGTGAAATGCGATTTTCTTATATTTTTTATTCCAGACTTTTTTTAATGGTATTTTGAGAAAAAAAGTCTAATTTTCGCCCAATTTTTCTGGAAAAAACTATTAAAATTTTTTTTTTTAAATAAAAAAAATTTCCGCATTTCTTTTTTGTCAAATCGGGTGATTTTACAAATGCGCGCGCGAGCTCTGAGACAAACCTTTTTTTTTTTGGCCTAAGATGAAGATGTCTCTTTAATGTGGCTTGCATTTTTCTGCAAGCAGCAGTTTTGAATGTTGAGGACACTCCCCCACAAATGGACTTGCCTACTGCATCAATTGCCCCACACATATCACTTATGAGCCCACCTAAACTACCGCAAAGGAGTCAGCGTTCACTAAGAAGAGAACCCGACCCAGTATCGTTATCACCTCCAACTCCACAACCTGATCCTGAGATCATCATTTTTAGTAACTCTATCTGTTCCAGAATTAGTGAGCCTCGCTTTTACAGGGGTAAAACAAGAAAAGTATTCGCCAAAGGAGGAGCAAACATCGCTGATGTACAAAGACAAGTGACTTTGATGGTAACATATTTTGAAATGTGTAGTGTTGCAAGCTTGGACCAATAGTACCGGTACAGCTAAGGAATAAATTGAGACTTTCATTGAAACTACACTAGCCAAATTTTAATCAGCACATATCATCATTTCTGGTACTCTTTCTCGCCTCTACCATGACAAGGGAAATCAAACATCTTAACAGTTGAACAGAATTTTCCACAGAAATGCCCAATCAAGTAGACGAGTATCATTTGTGGACAACCCGCCAACGTCACCAGCGGCAGCGGCATAACTCTGAAGGCCATAGTCTTTATTCATTGGCCAAAAATGGTATTGTGTTCTCACTGATCAGAGCTGCAATGCTCCTGGGTTGACTTGAATTCAACTCCTAGCAATTTGCAGCTTTGAGCAAAATGGTGGTGCAGCTGGTCACCACAGGCATTGCCATACAGTCAAATTGAGGAAATGGGTGAGGGAAACAAAGCTAGTGAATGGAAAGACAACATTAAAGATGGTCCAGAAGGAGAAGACAACATCGCCAACCTTGTGAAAGAGACGTAGGAAACAGCTGGATCATTCAAGCATATCCAAGAATCCACCAGGTTAGGTGGTCATGATCCTTAATTTTGCAGAGAACTATTCATGCCGCTACCAAGATGAGATCCAGAGTGTACATTGTGGTCACAAGTCTGCTACATTACACCCATTGTGTGCGCATAGACATGCAAGTGTGGTGAGACTATGACTCATTCAATCCATTGGTGATGATTTCACAAGGTACCACACATGATCATCATGATGTGCATAAGTTTTACTGAGGTAGGGACTGAATACCTGAAGACCATGTCTTCAGGTATGCAAAGGGAGGATTGAATGAAGTGACCTCATATCTTAAACATTACATCGAGAACAAGCTTTCTCCTTGGGTGAAGGAGATCAATTTTTTTTCTGATGGTTGCCGTGGTCAAAACTACAACCACGCAGTTGTGCAGTTCTTTTTTACATTGATGAAGACTAGTTGACTTGATGCCATTCAGCACCATTTTCCTAAAAACTAATTTTGTTCAGCAAGAGGCATCTGAACACAGTTGAAGTGTCGACCAACATGAACATTTCATGTAGACATTAATCAAAGTTTTCAAGCAAGTTTGACAAACTTTAAAACACATGTTGTTATGCATCATGATTGACATGTACGGTAAGTTGAAATTGAACTTCATACCTATCATAAGTGTACTATTACAGAGGGTAGCATTAATAATACATTTCAAAACAATGAAAGCCATATTCAGGGATTTACAATTAGATTTGTCATTATTATAACATTGTAACATAATCACACACAGGCTTCACTTTTTTTCTAATTTGCAATTACCTGTAATTGTGCACATCATTGAAATTATTTCCCTTTTGAAATGATATCAACTGTTTTCTGCATAGCAAACTTTAAACTGTTCCGGGTGTGATTTTGCAATACAAGTTACATAAATAATTTGAAGGCTGCCAAAGATGTTTTATTAATGTACAAATGTACAGTAATGACAAATCTAAATCTGAGGGATATAACAAGTAACCCAAAGTGGGTATGTATATACTTATATGAGCCCATAAACAGTGAAATATGTGCATAGATATAAACAGTTTTGCACTTTTAAACAATGATGTACAAAGCAAAATTTGGGCAGGGGCCATATTGCAAATTCATCTCACTAACCCGCTCACAAAGCGACTCTTCTTTATACTGGCACAAATGCATGCATAGCATGCAAAACTTTGTAATTTCTTTAATTAGTCTAAACTTAATGTTACTTATGTCTCAAACAGGCCTAGAAGACTGTGAACACTGTAATTATTTTGAGCTGGGGACAACCTTTCCCTGCCCAATTTCCCCTTTGGTACATCACTGGGTAAATTCTCACCTGCAATCAAGAGAAGCTTGTGGATGCAACATGTTGATATCAGATGCATGTTCTTTTCGACATGTATCCTGATAACAAGATCCATGCTCCAGAGCATGGTCCATCCATCAGCATAGTGGAGCATATAAAATCATAGTAGTAAATGACAGGACTCAAAATATTTTTTGATTACATGGGCAATGTTGAACAGATTTGACCCCAAAAGCAGCCCTCATGTGTACTTTTTGCCATAAATATATTTGTCACATGGTTACAATATTGTTTGTAATAAATTGGATGGAAATATCAGTTAGAGTATATGACGATTCGTCCATGCAATTTCGCTATCATGACATGCCTACTTACAATGCTTGGCAATTGAAAAAAAATATTGGGGCCATTTATAGAGGGAGAAATTTAATACAAACAATATTGTATTTTTCGTGATAAATTGCCGATAGTCCAATGTATTTTGAGTCTGTCGTTTCGATTCAAACAGAGGATGAATTGCACCTATCTCACAATTCATTTTGATTCAATAAAATGTTGCTTAAAAACAAATGACAACATTACAATAAGAGCGAAGTTTGCTTCTGGCACAAAAGGCAGTGCAAACTTTGGTTGACGTTGTCATGTGTTTGCTAGGTGCCAAGTTAATACTAGGTTGGAGATTCAGACTGAATTGGTACAATTCATCCTCTATACACATCTTACCATCCTCATTGCTCTTCGATCCAGTGTTCCTTAAAGTTCTTGGTACTAGAGTTGAATGTTCTGTTCCCTCAAAGAATGTTTTTTTAATGTCAGTGAATTCCAAATAGGACTTGATTGATCCTTCATCTACAATCTTCCAAGTCATTTCCTATCACTTAAACATAATTTAGTTCATGCTTCCGATTGAAGACAAGATAACATCACCATCTGCTGCGGCCGAAAACGTTCCCGATGAACAAAAAAAAAAAGAATGTTGTTGAATTATTTTATTTACCACTACGGCCAAGTATGACTATCCACTCGTATACAAGTCTGTTACATAGTTCCTGATAGGCATGTATATCATAAAATAAAAAAACCAGGAATTTCCTCTTCCATAGATATGCTAAGTTGGTGCCCTAGCTATTTCAAATGTAGTCATACCATCATTTTGACATGTTCCCAAATGGTAAAACAAAATGGTTGGTGGTAGTGTAGTGACCACTGACCAACTGCCACTTTTCCTTCACCTTTCTCATCAGAAGGAGTTTCATTACCTCTATACACACCAGCAGTCCAGCACCATTTCTTATGATGTTCCTTTCCATCTGATGACTGTAGTGTAAGAGAATAGAGAAGAATACAACTGATTAATTATATCAACAGATTTTCCACTCATAATCATGTATTCACATTCCACAAACATGTAGTATTTCTTTATCTATTTTACATTTAAAAAATTTTCATTTCAAGCTTAAGAGTTTGATAGGGCAATATTGACCACAAATTACAGCTCATACCTTCTCGTATACTATAGTTCAGTATGTAGCAGTTTCAACCAGATTCCCCACAATGCATCCCTGGTGATATGATTTTAATTAGTCTGGATGTGGGTGTATTGGGCAAATTATACATCACAGGCTAATGTCCAGCGTTCAATACATAGAGCTTCGGACTCCTATATATTCATACTGGCTAAATGCAGCTAACACACTCTGCTCTGCTATAACTCTTGAAAGGTTGTAACTATTATTGGCCAAACCTGGTACCAGTTTGCTAAATTTTTTTTCAATGCAATTTTCAGATTTGACTTTTGCCACATGATGCTAAATATAGTCAAGTGCATACAAAAGGCAGTGCAAACTGTGTTTGTGCATTTGGTGCATATTATGGGTAGATACTAACCTCTCACTATGATAGACCTCCTTGATGGATTTATGGATTTTTAAAAGTTATGTTTTGGATTGCTCCTACTTAATTTCCATCTTGCAATGTTGTATGTGTACTGCGGTATACTTCAGTACCTTTGTCCTCAGAAGACAAGCTTCACCTGTTCAGTTATATTCTCCTGTATAATGGATATAAACAACAGCATATATTAGAGGCACATGTAAACTAAAATATTATTTGCAGACTACAATGTACATGTGTAGCATTCTATTGGAATGCTTATGAATATAGCTCTGTAATCAGGATCTATATAAATAAAAGGAAGTCGCTAAATCTTGTCCAGAAGCAGGCTCCGAGATGCTTTCACTTTCAGCTTTGATTTATTCGTACATTGATCGGGTACATATTGCCATTAAACCATCTGAAGTTCATTTATGGAAAACTATTCAATCACTATGGAAATAACAAAAAATGGTCGGTTGCTAGGCCGTTGAGGTCAATAACCTTACGGGTCAGGTCATGACAAAAAACGTGTCAAATACAAGCGTTGTCCAACACGCGCGCTTAGTAGCGATTCACGTGTCGGTTTCTAGACACTTAAGGTCAATAACCTTATGGATCAGGTCATGACAACAAACGCGTCAAATGCAGCGGTTAGTGGCGAGTCACGCAACTGGACACGCACTGCGTCTACCACATCGCGTTTACATCACTCAAATGCTGCGCGCGGTGTCTTTTTAACTTAAACTTATTTAAAAAATTGAGAATAATATTTTGTTAGAATTTAGGTATTTTTGGAATAAATTAGTGTCAACAGCAAGCGGTGTTATTTGTATACGGAACCATGATTTCACGGAACCATGATGTTGGCTTACCGCGTGTAGGCCTACGCGTGACTACTAGGACCTACTCTGAGACAGTGGTGAATGCAGGAATTTGGGAAAAGGGGGGGGGAGAACTAAGCACCATTCACCGAGCACTACTATAACATCGGCACCATTGTGTTATGCGCCGCATGGGGTTGCCTGAGGGAGGTGTGTCCCCTCAGAATTAGTTTTTAAACTTGGTTAAAGTAGAGGAATAAATTTCTTTTAACATGAAAGGGGGGCAAGGGCTGGGTGTAGGCCTACCCCGGGTGTACCCCTGCCTGCATCCGCCACAGACATGATGGGAGATCGTTGATCATGATCAAAATGCGATATAGTGTAGGCCTATATCTTCCATAAGCGTGTAAAAATGAAAAGCAAATCAAAGGGGTTTTATTTTTCAAACAAAAATAGGAACCTCGAAAGAGCCAGGGGGCACGGGCCCGGTGTGCCCATGCTTGGAGTTTCCAAATATTTATATTGTGTTGCAAATGCCATAAATTGTCACTCCCGTTTAGTTACCGCTCCCGTTTAGTTACCGCTCCCGTTTACTAACCGCTCCCGTTTACTCAACTAGTTTATAATATTTGATGGCTGTTGATGGATGTTGATGGCTTGAGATGAGAGAAATCACTGTACACAATGTATCTAGTGCATGTATATGACCAGTTCTACAACTCAAACCAGTGCCACCAATAGCGTATTCAATAAACCTAACTGCTAACTAACCGCTATCCGAACCATAAACACATGCATGATCAGACAACAAATTTCCCCATAGCTTCCCACGTCAGTCGAATTTGGCGGTGTTGGTTTGTTTGCTCTCCCAAGTTATAGCATCATTCACTTTGTGTTGAACATTGTATGTGCGCCTCACTGTAATTCATAAAGATCACTGTGATATCATTTCAAGAGGTCACTTTCCTGATTAAGCTAAACAGCCTATGTGGAAGAATTTTATGCATGAGCAATCACATCAATGATGTAGTAATGAATACCCTCTACATCAGTTTCCAACAGGAAGTATACAATCTGGAGCGCAAAAATTGGTCAATTTGTTTGAGAAAGTGCTACAAAGAAGCTCAAAACTGTCATTCAGGATATAATGTTAAAATTGTTTTACTAATGGCTATGATTTTTTTGCGATTTGTATCTTACGGATAATACTGATGAACTTATGTACAGATTATTTTGTTTTTCTAAAATTTATTAACCAAATACTGTACTTAACAGTCCTCAAAGTAAAAGTAAACGCCCCAAACTTTTTTCCCTGCAGAGACCTAAATTTCAAGAGAAAAATATGGTGCGACCCACAGCACAATACAAATTTTGTTACCAAGTTTGTCGCAACAAATGTTATGTGTGTCCCGGCTTATTTACACAGTCTGTCAAAGTCAGTAGTAGCGTTTTGGGATACCACACATCTCAGGTCTGAGCTGACTTCCAGTGTATACGTCGAACAACTGAATACATGCACAACGTACAGACCAATATATTTTTGTAAACATTTTAGGCCTATAACAAAATGTATATTTTCGTACAATTGTACAACTATCGTTTCTACCCTATGACCTATAAAAGTTACCTGTTATCAAAGTGTCCGCAAAAAACTGGTCATCGCAAGTATCTTTGATGCTGAAAAGTCACGATATTCACGCAGGGACAGGCCGAAAACCTTACCTCGATCGCAAAATCCAGCCCATGCATGTCATAAATAATTCATTATTGTATTGTGTAAATGTCACTGATTGTGTCGACGTATTGTTATTGCACCTGTTACAGCAGAAGTCATGCTGAATTTATACTCGATCGCTGGATGACCATGTGAATTCGCTTATTAAAAAAAAACAACACCTCTACGACCAGGTTGTTAAGCATCGAGCACGCTGACTGGCTTAGCAAATATCCAATTATTTTTGTAAACCAATCAGGTTAGACGTACTTTACTGGCGGGTCACATTAATTCATATCGTAAAAGGCCGTCGCCTTCATTGATTGGCTAACGATTGCGATGAATGGCGTTTGCAACCAATCACAAAACGGGTTACAAATAAATAAGGCGCCCATCGGAAATTTTGTGTGACGTCATGCCACGAGGTAGCGGAGGCTTCGCTTTTCTGCTAGCTTTAAAAGCGAGCGAGTGGTATAAAACATGTATAAAATCAGTTTCACAGCTGTGATTTATGGAGCATATCATAAAATCTCTGAGCACATACACAGCGGATTTGACAGATAAAAATAACATTTGCAATTCTGAGCAACGGGATTCCATGAAATTGAAGATTATGTAAGTTATTCTACAGGATCGGTAATAATTAACAGCTGGTCTGCAGTATTTGAAGTGCATATTGAAGTTTGTAAGTTTGTGACTTCGTACGTTATGTGCAATAGATATTACAGGAAGCTCAATAAATTGGCACGCTTTCCTGCAATTTGTCTGTCGCTTACGAAAGTTATTGGGAGTTCAGGGCACGTCACACCGAGTGTGACGTGACCTCGCTGGGCATACTTCCAGTGTTGGTACACTGCATGTACAAAATGTAGGGTGATGAGAGACAAAATTAAAGCTACAGGGATGGAACATACACAAAGACTTCGTCAAGGAGGTAAACTTTTTCTATTTTTTTCTTTATTATACATCAAATGATCTACTTTTATTAGTATTTTCTTGACTTTTATTCCTTTTCAGTTTTAAAAGGTCTGTGAAGTGCTCTAGTCTCAATCTCAACCCATATTTGAGCCACAACCTACAGTTAGGGAAGCCCTGGGTTGTGTTGTACATGTATGTATTTGAATGACAGCACCAGCCACTTGAGTTTAGTCATCACAAAATTCACGTAGCAATTATTTTTAAACCAGTTTTATTTTAGCATGTTTTGCCCCTAATTGCAACATGAAGTACCCCTACTCACCTCATCTTCAATTAGTAGGCCTACTTCTAGTCAAAGTTTTTCTGTGCTTCTGCTACATTCCCATCTCCACTCATACTCCTGTTCTTCACCCATGTAGAACAGCGGACTGGTAGGGACTCTCGTCATCCCACCAGTGAAATGTTTGGAAAACATCTATAACAAATAAAATAAATATGAAATTAGATGCATCTACCATCAATACCAATGATACTCTGGATCACTTTTAAATGTAGTCTCCAAATTACTTGGCCTAAGTTCAAAATTCTGGTTTCCAGGAATCTACCTGTGTCTGTACACCCATCGTATGTGTGAGTTACGGCTTTTCACAATCCTTACTCACACACGCATGTACATTAAAAATACATGAATACGAGTTTTGAATTGGTTGTTTTGATATGCTTACCTCACTAATATCTAACCTCAGACAATACTTACACTCATTCGTTTTGCTTTAATGTTGTCACAACATATTAGGGAGCAGTCTTAATCATTTGGTAGCAAGTATGCGTTAAGTAAACGGGAGAAAAAATGAAAAGAATTCCCGACAAACACAGATTAACAAGCTCAAGAAGCCATGTTTACATTATTCGCACATGATTTTTACGCCGGAACTACAATGACCTGTGAACTTTTATTCTTGAGTCGCAGTCGTTATTAACAGTTCAGAAATCCCGCTAGCCAAGTCCAGGTAGCCAATATAAACGAATTAAACGACGCGAAAGAGGCTAACCCACAAATGAGCGTAGGAACCCATAATATCAATACGACTAAGAGAACTAGATCTACATTATCATATAAGTGCAGTCACTAAAAGGAATAAAAATAAACATGTATTGTAGACAAAATTATATTATTTCATATAGAAACAACCTGTCGTGTTTAAAATATTGCAACTGAATATAAATGAGACATAGCGCTACTGCGTGTAATGATATTGTAGTTCGTGACAAATAGCCACTTAAACGCCACGAAGTTATGAATAGCCCAAGGTCAATATGATGCATGATGGGAAGTCAACATGCTGACATAAATAAACAATTTACGAAGGTGTTTGTTGAGAGATGGTGAGATTTTCATCGTTTTTTAACTCATTTAGACTCCGTAAAATTTTACATCCATAGTGCAGGTGGCTTTCCAACACTCGTGTGACCCTCTTAAATCAACATTTGTGTGGGAAGGAATGCGGTAAGATGTAGAAAAAAGGCGGTTCTCGAACCACGAGTCTCGCCTGCTTTTGTGACCGCCTGCTTTTGCGATAACTGTTGGTAGAGAGGTAAATGAATTTGGCGGTTATCGGCTGGGCACGATTATCTGGCCGATGGTAACTGTACCCACCAAGTGTCATGCCCATGCAACAGTTTTTACTAATATGACCTCAGATGACCCCTGGTGGCCCTGAAATGACCTTCTAAAATTTTGGCTCTAAATGTTGACTGTACCCCTCGTGCTAAGTTTCATGCCCATACGACAGTTTTTACTAATTTGACCTCAGACGACCCCTGGTGGCCTCGAAATGACCTTCCAAAAATTTGGCTTTAAATGTTGACTGTACCCATCAAGTTTCATGACCATGCTACGGTTTTTACTATTATGTCCTCAGATGACCCCTGGTGACTCGAAATTACCTTCCAAATATTTGGTTTTAAATGTTGACTGTACCCACCAAGTTGCATGACCATCGACAGTTCTTACTAATTTGACCTCAGATGACCCCTGGTGACCCTGAAATGACCTTCCAAAAATTTGGCTGTAAATGTTGACTGTACCCACCAAGTTTCATGCCCATCCGACAGTTTTACTAATTTGACCTCAGATGACCCCTGGTAACTTCAAAATGACCTTCCAAAAATTTGGCTTTAAATGGTGACTGTACCCACCAAGTTCCATGTCCATCCAACAGTTTTTACTAATTTGACCTCAGATGACCCCGAAATGACCTTCCAAAAATTTGGCTTGAAATGTTGACTGTACCCACCAAGTTTCATGTCCATACAACAGTTTTTACTAAGTTGACCTCAGATGACCCCTGGTGACCCCAAAATGACCGTCCAAAAATTTGGCTTTAAATGATGACTGTACCCACCAAGTTTCATGCCCATACGACAGTTTTTACTAATTTGACCTCAGATGACCCCTGGTGACCCCAAAATGAACTTCCAAAAATTTGCCTTGAAATGTTGACTGTACACATCAAGTTTCATGCCCATACGAGTTTTTAATAACTTGACCTCAGATGACCCCTGAGTGACCTCGGATGACCCCGTAATGACCTTCCAAAAATTTGGCAAAACCAAAGAACTATTTCATCAAAGTAATAAATCAAAACAGAAAGATGCTTCCTTTACGAGTTATCACTCATTGAAAGTGCTACTTTGCTATACTTTACATGGAAAGCGACTATCTTAAAGTCGTCATATTTCCTTAATTACATGACCGATCAAGCTGTTATTGGGATATGTGATGCACAGTTGAAAATTAATTGTTAAAAGATTTGGTGACCTCAGTTGACCTTTGACCTTGTATGTGACCTTTGACCTCACGAAATTGGATAAAGTATGTTGCGCTGAAAAATCAAATTTGGCAATACCAAAGAACTATTTCATCAAATAAATCAAAACAGAAAGATGCTTCCTTTACGAGTTATCACTCATTGAAAGTGCTACTTTGCTTTACTTTACAAAGAAAGCGACTATCTTAAAGTCGTCATATTTCCTTAATTACATGACCGATCAAGCTGTTATTGGGATATGTGATGCACAGTTGAAAATTAATTATTAAAAGATTTGGTGACCTCAGTTGACCTTTGACCTTGTATGTCACCTTTGACCTCATGAAAATCTAATCAGGTCGAGTACCTCTGGCCCATAACTCCCCACCAAGTTACGTCACTGTACCCCATACGGATCTCCAGATAATCTGTTCACAAGGTTTTTTGCTTATTACGCATATATTATGCAAATTAGGTACTTAATTACCATATTTTACGCTCAAAATCTAATCAGGTCGAGAACCTCTGGCCCCGCTTCTCCTCACCAAGTTACGTCACTGTACCCCATACGGATCTCCAGATAAGCTGTTCACAAGGGTTTTTGCTTGATACGCATCAAATACGCATAAATTATGCAAATTAGGTACTTAATTAGCATATTTTGCGCTGAAAATCTAATCAGGTCGAGAACATCTGGCCACGCTACTCCCCACCAAGTTACGTCACTGTACCCCATACGGATCTCCAGATAAGCTGTTCACAAGGGTTTTTTTGCTTGATACGCATCAAATACGGATAAATTATGCAAATTAGGTACTTAATTAGCATATTTTGCGCTGAAAATCTAATCAGGTCGAGAACATCTGGCCACGCTACTCCCCACCAAATTACGTCACTGTACCCCATACGGATCTCCAGATAATCTGTTCACAAGGTATTTTGCTTATTACGCATAAATTATGCAAATTAGGTACTTAATTACCATATTTTGCGCTCAATATCTAATCAGGTCGACACCCTTTGGTCATGCTACCCCCTATAAAGTTTCGTCATCATAGCACTTACGGACTCAGGCCTCCAGAAAATTTTCTGCTGTCTGGGAACTTAATGACAAGTGCTGAAAATTTTCTGTGAAATAACTGAAATAGGCCTATGTGCGTAGCGGACATCACGAGCGCCAATGCGCTGAAATCCTAACGGCGGGGTCCAGGGCCCGCTTAAGGGCCCTGGAAGCTCTCAGGGTTTAGATGCTCTCTCATGCAATCTGAGCCTTATTTTGGAACAGTTTTCTATAAAAATTTACATCCTTTTTCACAAAAAAACACAACTTAAAATTTCAAAGTATTACTGTCAGAACTCAAAACAATTTTTATTTATTTTTAACATTTTTTAGAAGTATTTTGCAAATTTGAAGAACCACTAGACCTATTCTGAAGGGATAGAATTATTCACAGATAAAAAAAAAAAAAAAAATGGAAAAAATTACGAAAAAATTACAGTTTGTTATCCTTAATATGCAAACCATTAACTTGTGTTTACCTCTTCATCTATCACATATTATAAATGCATGGAAAACCAATGCATCTATAATATGTGACAGATGAAGAAATAAACATTAGTTAATGGTTTGCATATACAGGATAACAAACTGTAATTTTTTCGTAATTTTTTTCTGATTTTTTTTTCTTTTTTTTAAATTAACTGTGAATGATCATGAAGTTTCATAATAGGTCCAGTGGTTCTCCAAGGTCGCCGAAAACTTTGTGAAAAAAATTTAAAAATTTTTTTTTTTTTTTTTTTTGCAATTTTTTTTTCTGTGACCTCTGTGACCTTTCTGGGAACGCCGTTCCCGCGTTCCCGCGGTTTTTGGAGGCCTGCTTACGGTTCTCAAGATAACGCGTTCACAAGCTTTTTCCGAACGCACACACGCACACGCCCACACACGGACACACACACACCATAGTGATTACTAAGTCTCTCCCTGAACATTCAGGCGAGACAAAAAGTGATGACAATCTGACTGTATTTACGTTTACACATTTTGTACTGACTCTCTGGAGAACTTTTATATTACCTTGTTTGTATGGAGATGGTTTATATACCGGCTCCATACATTCGATGTATGTACTGTGTCTGTATAAATGTGCAAAAAACGTTTTATGCTGTTTGTGTCAACATAATTTAACAATGGCTATTTCCGGCAAACAAACAATTTTTTACATTAAAATTATAACAATTTGATATCGTCAGTTTGACAAAAGTAAACAGTTTATCATCAACTCAAATCCAAATCTGTAAAACTCAAATAATTGTACCGTATTCAAAAGCTTAACTTGCACCAAAATATTTCTTGTATGTACTTCCGCATCAGTTCCAAGATCTATCGATCAAACTTGACCTCTCACAATTGACCTTATGCACTTTCATCTATTACAAGTTCTATTTTAGATTACAAACCACACCAAAAGAGTTAACTTCAAAAGTATGCACTAGAAACATGATTGACCCCTATATTGTTTAGGTACCGTACCGTAATTTGATTCTCTTTCAAATGAAAGAATTTTCAGCTAAAACTATTGAACGTCAAAATTTTATGAACATCCCTAATCGGGTCAAGATGCACCCACCCACCAAGTTTGAGGAATGTGGGACCCTAGTCTGAGAGAAAAAAAAGTTTCTACTAATTTGACTTCAGAAGTTCAGATGACCCCTGGATGACCTCGGGTGACCTTGACCCACTTACCAATACAAAGTTGTTCTCTTCTGGGACAAGATGCACCCACCAAGTTTCATGCCCATATGACATACTAATTTGATATCAGCTGACCCCTGGATGACCTTGGGTGACCTTGACCCACAACCCATACAAACTTACTCTCGGGTCAAGATGCACCTCACCCACCCACCACGTTTCATGCCCGTATGACATTACTAATTTGATATCAGTTGACCCCTGGATGACCTTGGGTGACCTTGGACCACAAACCAAAAGTCAAGATGCGCCCACCCAAGTTTGAGAAACGCCCAGCTCTACCCTAGTCTCCGAGAAAATAGGCGGGCGGGCCGGGCGGGCAGACAGAAAGACACAGGTCTATGCTGCGTACGTAGAACATTTGACGTCAACATATGTCAAAATATTGAAGAAATATGCTCCCCAAAAACATGAACAAACAAACATGCTAAACATGATGTGATGTGGAAAGTGCGCATTGCATGATTGCACATGTGCAACTCCCATTCAAATCCGTGGCGTGGGAAACTGAAAGTGCATTAAATCCAGGGCAGGCCAGTCTATACTGTATAGACTGCGGAACTCAGTCTTAATTCCCGATAATCAGTCACTTATCTATTGGTCGTTATACATAGATGAGTGACGAAACAAATTTCAACATCATGTTCATTGCCAATGGACATGGACAACTTGTCAACTATACTAAAATGCAGAAAACCTTAGACGAGCGCGTATTGTAAGGATACATCGCGTATATACTGCGTTGCACGCACTTGTCTCTGATTGGCTGCTAAGGCGATATATTGTTGCTGAGTGGAAATTTATGAATGAACTGTGCGCCGTACGCGTTGTTAGCGCCGAATTTGCAACATCACGGTAGTCGCGCTCGTAAAAGGTTTGTTGCATTTTAGTATATGAACTCAGAACTCAGTCTGAACTACTGTACCCTGAGTAAAGATAGTCACTTGCGCTGAGCATCAAATTGGTCACTTATCGCTCACTGTTCAAAATGTGACATCTACACCAATTACAGTCCCCGAAACTGTCTACTTTTTAGCCGACCTCAATTCCGAAACATTTAGTGATAGTTAAAAATGCGATCCCCAACCCTTTGGTTACCTTTGGACGAATTTTTCGAAATCTCCGCGGAGTCTCCGTGTCTGAAATTCCCCGGTACAAACATCGAAAATGTCGCAAAATATCAGTTCCGGTGATGATACTATATCCGCATCGCTGTTTTCATACATGAATATGCATATCTCTGACCCCTGTAAGGTCAAAAACGTGGCGTTGATTTCAACCAATCCGATCCACCGTTTAATAAGCAGCTTGATACTGACGTCATATCTGAGGTGACCAGGAGGCAGGAGATACCATTTTGGTCAACTGAACTCGACTCGTGCGTTCTTTTGGTTCACATAAATCGAACAAAATTTTCAATAACGGGTAATAGTATGATTTCAATTTTTTATTAATGAAGTTACTTGTAGTTTTGAGGAATGACAAAGTTGTTTTTGGAAACTTAGATGTTTGTTTCAACTGATGATGTAGGATCGCAAGGTGAGTGAATTCGTGAAGAGATTTGCTTGTTTGAGTGATAGTAGGATACGGGATGTAGGCTAGTCCTCTGTGTTTGACCGGCTCCGACGTCTCAATTCACGACGTCTCAATTCGTACCTGCTTACCAGACAGCAATACTGCGTATTGCTGTATGGAACCAGATATAGAACTACTGCAGTGCAGGGCCAGTTTAAAAACTAATTTAAACTAACCTGGTAATCCATGAAAGTGGCCAAATATCATCATTTCTACTTCCTGGTGATCCGTGAATCACTCAGCACTTCACATTTCCGAAATATTCAGCCATTTTCCGCATGAATTCATGTAATTTGATGTTCAGATACGTCTGAAAATCAAACAAACGTGCGTGCACTTTGGTTGGTAGACGGGCTGTGCGTCAGGGGTCAGTCCGGGCGCACACCACCAAGAAATTCCAATGGGAAACAGTTATTGCTAAGGGTAAAGACAAACTTTCTGCTCAGGAGCCCCAGGGGCCCATTTCCGTAAATGGAGATTTGGTTTGTTATTTTTGATGTATCTATTTTATAAAGTTTTGATGGCTGCATGATAAAGGTATAGGCCTATTATGTTTTTCAGCATTTCTTGCTGGATGGTATAATTGGTGTTAAATTTGTGCAATTTTTTTGTTTTTGATATGGTGATCTTTAAGTTAGGCGTGCAGCCTAACTTATTTCTTTCTTTGCATTTCTTCTTTCTTTCTTTCTTTCTCACAATTTGCTTCTTCTGCCACATCCTTGATCGGATTTCGACCAAACTCAGTCACAAGCAGTAGGCCTATTGGGTGGATGGCTACAAAAGTTATGGGTTTTTTCAACGTCCAAGGTCATCCAGGGGTCACAGAGGTCAAAAAAGGTCATTTAACCGAAAAATGCTCCAATTGAGCTGAAATTTAAATACAATGATGCTTATGACTTTCTAAACATGTTTAAAATATTTTGATGTTCATTTAAGATCATTAAGGGCCATAAAGGGGTCAAAGGTCAAGTTTTTCAAAATGCTCCAAATGAGCTGAAATGTAAATGCAATGATCCTTATGACATTCTAAACATATAAAAAATATTTTAAAATTTAATTCAGGTCATTAAGTAGACTGCTGCCCTCAGTCGTCAACCGTCTGGATTGACGACCGTCTGGATTGACCGTCTGGATTGACGACTGAGAAAACTACGTGGAAAAAAAGTGACGGATTTTGCAACAGGATTCCTGTGGCATAGAGCATGCGCAGTTGTGTCCAAACTGACCTTTTGACCGAGTTTGTTGTTTTAGAAGTTCAGAGCGCGATCTTGTCACAGCGGCGCGGTACAGCGACGCGGTACACGGGCGCCGCTAGTCAGTCGCGCTACGGCGCACAACCAAAGACGCATTGAATAGTTTTCAGAAGTCCGTCATGATATGGCCTGTAAGATAATCAGTCGTCACTACGAAGCATACACAGCATGCGAAGTGTAGACGGCTGATTGGAATTAGTCTAGTCATTAAGAGGTAATAAAGGGGTCAAAGGTCAAGTTTTTCAAAATGCTCCAATTGAGCTGAAATTTATATGCAATAATCCTTATGATGTTCTGAACATTTTAAAAACATTTTAAGATTCATTTAAGGTCATTAGGGGGCATTAAAGGGGTCAAAGGTCAAGTTTTCAAAATGCTTCAATTGAGCTGAAATTTAAAGGCAATGATCCTTATCTTATCCAGCACAGTATTGCTGCTTCATCAGATCGTCACAATCATCCGCCTAACTTACCTCGTGCCCTTGCAAAGGGCACAGTTGCTCTAGTTTGTAATTTTTTTTTTGTGTGATTCCTTTGTAATTCTTGTTTGTGTGATATCTTGTAAAAATAAAAAACACAGAAACATAAAAAAAGAAATTCCAATAAATTAATTGAATTATAATTATTTTAAAAAAATACCACCAATCGATTGCAAATCGATTAAAATTTAATACCCATGCAGTAATCGGGTCCTTTTTATATTTTGAACTGCCAAGGATCCTGAGTGGTGTCAAACTCAAATCAAAGAGAAACTAGAATTACGCGGTTCGTAATTAAGGTGGTCCCCACACAAAGGTGTATAAAGGTTTGTTAATAAAAATAATATGCAAATAAGCTCATTAATATGCAAATAACATGTCCCGAAACTATACATCATATTAGGCCACTAAATCCCAAGTTACAAGTTGATCTGTTGCGTTTAAGCTGCAGAGTGGATGCAAATAAGCTCATTAATATTCATAAAAATGCAAATAAGATGACACAAAACTATACAGGAAGCTACAGGAGGCCAACATATCCAATCATCAAGTTTGATATAAAATTCGACGGATTGAGCATAATACCTGAATTTATCGGTCGAGCTAGAGTTTTCAAATAAGGGGAAGGTGGGGCATAACGGACCCCCGGGGCAAAACGGACCTAAGGGAAAAATAGGCCTTGGCAATACTGTCGTCTATGCAAATTATATTGAGGAACACAAGTATAGCCACGCAGATTTACAACAAAAATTTGATCTGAAACAATCTACTGACATCCGAGCAAGACTCGAGTCAAAAAATTACAACCTGTCTGACGTAAGATATGTAGATGTTTAATGTGCGGAAATTTTACT
Source organism: Amphiura filiformis (assembly GCF_039555335.1). Classification (NCBI taxonomy): domain Eukaryota; kingdom Metazoa; phylum Echinodermata; class Ophiuroidea; order Amphilepidida; family Amphiuridae; genus Amphiura; species Amphiura filiformis. Next base: position 1,532,953 of record NW_027305490.1, on the reverse strand, counting down.
TCATTAATATCGGATTCCCAAATAATTGTGTATATTGTAAACACTATAGGTACTAGCTTTGAGCTGTATGTACTGCATGGTCTATATGCTACAATGTATTATGCATGCAACATATTCCTAAAAAATCGGGTATGGGGCAAAACGAAACCCCTAGTGTGGGGCATAACGGAACAGGGTTCCGTTTTGCCCCGGGCGTTTTGATCCACAGATGGGTTCCGTTTTGCCCCAATTGGACATAATACGTATTCACTCAAGGAAATGTAGGCGTTATCTAGGGACCTACTCGAGCATGGTAAACACTTCGCTGAAACATAGGCATATTAAACTAGGCCTACAGATAGAATTAATGATTAAAAGTTAACTTACTCCACAGAGATGGGTAGGCCTACTTAATATTTCTTTCTAATCAAATATTGGTCATACATATTATAGGCCTACTAGGTCTATAAGAAGTTAACCACTCACTCCACAGAGATGGTAGGCCCACTTTATTGTTACTGAATATAGGCCTACATATAACTAGGCCTAGGACCTACTGATGGAACTGCTGATATAAGTTTACACCCAGGGTGCCGTTTTGCCCCATAGGGGGGTTCCGTTTTGCCCCGATAGTGGGGCAAAACGGTTTTTATTTTTTGAAAATATTTCTTCATTTTTATAAAAAATTGTAAGATTCAAGTTATATTGGTTAATGGTATATTAAAGCTTAATACAATCTTCAACTGAACATATAATTTTTACAGTCATATTACTTATGGTGACGTCACAGAGTATCCTCGAAGTTAAGTGTTCCGTTATGCCCCACCTTCCCCAACCGTGAGACGAATATTTGAAAACTCTAGCGAGATAGATAAATTCAGGTATCATGCGAAAGTATATATCCGTCCAATTTGATCATTTTATGTCATCAGAATCTGTTTTTGGTCAAAAAACATGATTTTTAGAAGAAAAAAACATGGTTTTTAGCAGGCGGTGATGGAAGCGATATCGCCAATTTTGAGGTCGCCATTGGATTAAGGGACCGCTCATTATTTACAGGGGGGGGGGGCCGGGAAAAATGTGGGGGGGGGGGGCTATGTGATTTTCACTTTAACAAACAGGGGGGGTTATGTGATTGTATTTTTCCTGATAGGGGGGGTCAGGTGAAATTTAATATTAAATTATTCCACTATGATTATGATATTTACCTCATATTTGGCCATTTTAGCCACAAAAATGTCAATTTTTGCGCGCTTCGCGCGAATCTATTCCTGCGCCATATTTTGAGTTTAGCTTCAATATGGCAACATTTTTGTGCGCTTCGCCCGCATTGGTGTCATAAACTTATTCTCTCACCAAAAAACGGGTGCTGGATTCACATAATACTTCAAAATACTTCAAATACTACACCCACCTCATGTCATAAAGAAATCTACGCCACTGTTCATCAGCACATTAGCCATATGGCAGGGTGGCAAGTCAGTCCCCTCCCCTGATCAGTCGACAGATGTATTGTGACAAAACTTGATTTGCATCTTCCTTTTGGTCTATTTTAGACCCTAAATTACCCCCATTTAGTATCAAAATGTCAAATTAGCGAGCGCTTCGCGCGCATTTATCTCAGAAAAACCATTCTGTGAGTACAGAAAAACTGGTGTTTTTTTCATCTTGAACTTGAACACGAATCTCAAAAATGAGAGTTACAATGTAAAATTCCATCCATTCTAAAATTCATAAATATGAGTGCTAGGGCAGCTCCTCTGATGCTTGGAAACAGCATAAAACTTGTATACTGGGACTAAATTAACCAAAAGTTGTGAAAGCCCTATATGCATCATCCTTTAGAATGATTTTAGGCCACATATTGTCCTCAATTTTGTTCATTTTAGCTGTGTTTTTTTACGCGCTTCAAGCGAATTTGTCCAGGTAAGGTTCTTTTAGTAGCAGATCAGTGGGACGATGTGGAAATTATCCCCCCTCCCCCGGCTCGGTGACTCCGATACATCTCTCTTTGAATTTTAGCATTGAAAAAGCATATTTTCTGGGGACAGCTTGGAAAAAAAACTTGGATTACAATTGTGGGGAGAGGGGTGTCTTCTATATCTTCTATACGAAGAGCCAGAGGTGGCAATCACGATGCCATGCCCAGGGGCCATCAAAAGGTGAATCCGGCCATGGTATTAGGCCCTACCAGCAAAATGTATTTCTCGATGTGAGGGGGGGGGGGGGTTACGTATTTTTTTTGGCGGCAAAAGGGGGGTTATGTAATTTTAGATGCTGCTAATAGGGGGGGTTGTGTAACTTTATGAACTCAATGTTGAAATCCTCCCGGCCCCCCCTCCCCTATAAATAATGAACGGTCCCTAACACATAAACATGAAATCTTCACAAACAATTCTGAATTTGTTATGTGGTGTCAAAGCAAAATTATCTTACTCTAAAACCGTCGGGGTTCTACAAAGTACCCCACTGCAAGTAGGCCTATGGTAATTTTCCATTTGTAATTGCTAACCGTGTATTTTGAATGGGGCTGTCAGCCCTGTATCTTCGCCAGCCTCGTACGTCACGTGTTGCGCTTCCTATGCCGCCTGGTTTTTAGTATAAAACATGATTGATTTTTTGGTTTTAAAAAATGTGATTTTGCTTTAAATGCTCAAAAGTGTGATTTTGGTCAAAAATGGATATTGGTCAAAAATATTAAATGTGATTTTTGGTCAATATGTGATTTTTGGTCAAATAAATTATGTGATTTTTGGTCAAAAATGTGATTTTCGGTCAAAACTGTGTTTTTTGGTCAAATAAATTATGTGATTTTTGGTCAAAAATGTGATTTTTGATCATTTTGGTCAATGGAAAAGTAGCATTGAGCCCCTAATAATTTGGGCCAGGCACCTTTGCCCCCACCCCCCCCCCCTCTGCAAGTTCAATCTGGTTCCAAGCGCTTCCTGTCAGACAACCGTACTGTACGATATAGGGGACCAAATTGAGACGTGAAGATTCTCTGCCTCACTCGGGAAACATCATAAGGGGGGCTATCATTTTCTTCGGATGGGGTCCCAAATTAAAAAAAAGTTGGCGTCAATAAAATTGCGACCCCACCTATTTTGGCAACAAACCACCACCACCACCGATACACCTTACCCCCTAAACAGGATAAATTTGTATTGAAATCAGTAATTTTAAATACACTATCTATGGTCATCTTGTGACTCCCTACATCCAATATTTTATAACCCTCGCCCCCTATTTTTCTTTCCAAAATTTTATGACCCCCCCCGTATATTTGGGATCCCCTTGCGAAGAAAATGATAGCCCCCAAGGGGGCCACTCGTATATAAAAGTTGTAAGCATGCGTGTGAATGCACTTCAGAAAAGCACCCTTAACAAGGACAACCATTGTGTCTTCAAAATGACCCTTAACAAGGATAATGGTTTGTTAACCATACCCTTAACAAGGACAAAGTTACAAGTGGATTAAATCCAACCCTTAGCAAGGATCGATGCATAATCAATTTTGAAGAAAAAAGTAAAAGACATCAACTTTCAAGGTTTCTTGTTTCCTTTATTATTATACTCTAATTGGATACTTTCTAACTGGATTTGGTAGGCTTAGGCCTACTCAGTTATCATTATTCAACATAATTATCGCCTGCATTATTAGGGCAGTATATTTTATTATGACGATTGTAGGGGTATAGGAATGTGATATAGATTTAACAACCCTTAGCATGGACACATGGTGTCAAAAATGACACCCTTATTTGCTATAATCAATGATTTTGAGACCCTTAACGCGGGCCCATGTTGCAGTAGAAAAAACCACCCATATTCCGCATTTTTTGTTCACACGCATGCTTACAACTTTTTATACGAGTGGCCCCCCTGGGTGATAGCCCTCCTAATGAGCCCTCAAGGCCCCGGGTCACAGGGGAATTGCCAGAAGTTGTCAAAAATTGTTAAAATACTAAGTTACTCCGAAGTTTCACAACTTAACTTTCCCAAAAAAGTTATTAAAAGTTTCACAAAGTTGTTTTAAGATTTTCTCAAAATTCCACTGAAAGTACAAAATTGCTTAACATTTTTTCAAAATTGCGTAAAGTTGCTGAAAACACACTCAAAAGTTTTCAAAATTACAAGTTGCCCCACCCAGCTGCGTACAAGTTACTGCATAAAGTCAGAGCGGCCTTGCGCTAAATTGCCGAAAATCGTCGGGCCATTTTACGTAGCCTAACATTAGGCCTATTATAGGGCCTACATGTATAATGTTGCGAAATCATGCCAGACCTTTTTGTTCACGCCAGTGAACGTTAATACCACTTGAACCCACATCTCATATGCAGTTTATCCCTTACATACTGTGTGTTTCGAATAGCTATTGTATTACCAACCCATGTGGTTAAGAGACTAGGAAATAATTCCTAATATCTCATACCCTCGTTTGTGTGCCTTTATCTAATCAATTACTATTTAGCACATATAATCCTGAGTGAGACTGCTTAGTGTATGAATTTTTTAGCCTTTTTATTAAACATGTTTGCAATTGGCCTACAGTCATCACATGCTGATAATACACATAACTGATTGGCAGGATAGTTAGCTATAATTTATTTACTTAGTGATTAGGCATAACCTATTCAGCAAGCTGCAATTGGCAATTTACTTCAGAAAATAACTACACTGCACAAAATTAAGTCCATTCTCTATAGTTAATTGAATGTTTATTGACTCTTGTAATAACCAGGCAATGTGTGTATAAACATATCCAATGTACGGTATATTTTCTGTTACAAACTAATTAAATTGGTGTTTGATATGAGACAAATATCCCTGACAAAATCTAGCAAGACCACAATGTGTTGTAATTTGTTTACTTTAGTGATAACAAAATAATTTGACATGCAGTGTTCCTGTAACACATTAGGTGATTTTCTTCCAAATAAAACTTCCAACATCCAACGGGAAATAGCATCTGATGCATGATGGGCTGATACAGTAGACATTTTCATGTAATTTTCTTCGTATAATAGCCAAATTTGTTTCCTGCAGGTGGCTTAAAAACCTAAATGCAAAATGAGGTTTTTTGAAAATTATTTTCCAGAGTCAAGATATCATTTATGCCTCAAATCACTTATTTATTGTCAAATCAGTGCAGAGTAGGTTAGTATAAATTATGAATATTGAAAGTTAGATCAAAGTACTATACACCTGTTTCGTGAACTTTGTCTTTTTAAAGACAAATTCTTGTTGGACAATTAGGTCAACGTTGTGCAATTCCCCCTGTGATATATGGCCTAAAGGAGCTTAAAGGTTGATTTTATGAAAAGTCAAAATAAACTTGCTTTTATTTTATATAAACATAGATAACATATCAAATAAATAAACCACGCGAAAATAGTATTAGGCCTATCTATATAATATAAATACTGGTAGTCTGTGACTCTGTGCCTCTGTCTGTCTGTCTGTCCGCCTATTTTCTCGGAGACTGGGGGTCGCACGTTCCTCAAACTTGGTGGGTGGGTGCAGCTTGACCCCATACAGAACAAGTTTGTATTGGTTAGTGGGTCAAGGTCACCTGAGGTCATCTAGGGGTCATGAGGTCAAATGAGCAAAAACTGTTGTATGGGCATGGGCATGAAACTTGGTGGGTGCGGTGAACATTTAGAGCCAAATTTTTGAAGGTCATTTTGGGGTCATCTGGGGTCACCCAGGGGTTATCTGAGGTCAAATAACTTAAAACTGTTGTAAAATGGGCATGAAACTTAGTGGGTACAATCAACTTTTAGAGCCAAATTTTTGGAAGGTCATTTTGGGGTCATCCAGGGTCACCCAGGGGTCATCTGAGGTCAAATAACTTAAAACTGTTGTATGGGCATGAAACTTGGTGGGTACAGTCAACTTTTAGAGTCAAATTTTTTGGAAGGTCATTTTGGGGTCATCTGAGGTCAAATTAGTAAAAAATGTCGTATGGGCATGAAACTTGGTGGGTAGTGGGTACTGTACAATCAACATTTTAAACCAAATTTTGGAAGGTCATTTTGGGGTCATCCAAGGTCAAGTTGACATATGGGCATGAAACGTGGTGGGTACAGTCAACATTTAGAGCCAAATTTTGGAAGGTCATTTCGAGGTCACAAGGGGTCAAATTAGTAAAAACTGTCCTATAGGCATAAAACTTGGTGAGTACAGTCAGGTAATCGCGACAGCCGAGAACCACCAAATACGGGTAACCTCCTAGTACAAATGGTTTTGATTAAGGCTGTAGGCCTACATATTTTATGATTTCCAGCCGACTGATCATGTCATTTACATTTCGTCTGTCGGGGTGTGTGTGGGGGGGGGGGGGGTTACTAATCAATTATCGATAATCAATAGTCAGTCAATATAATCAATCAAGCCTACTAATTCAAAAAGCATTAATGACGGCGAAATGATTTTCAATTCCGTCAGGCCTTTTCTTACAAACTTGTATTGGGAGGGGATTATCGTGTCAATCAATGATCAATAATGGATTATAATTAATAATCGATAATTGATAATCGATCTAGATAATCTCAATTTTAGGAACGTTAAAGAAAGAAATCACGAGTTCCCATTTTCAGCTGCAATTGATAAAATTAACATTTTGTACATTTTTTTCGAAAAATTTGTTCTGAATAAAGAAATTGGAAAGTGTGTAGGCCTACTGATCGACTTTGTGATGTTTTGGTTGCAGAAAAACACTTTGGTGTACAGTTCTGGAGTTATAGGGAAAAGGTCAAAATAATATCAAATTTTGGGTTCCACAGCATGGACAAAAATTGAAAACTTCCTGATATTGATAAAAATAGTCTTATATTGCTCCACTTGAAAAACCATTTTAAACAAAGAATAGTTTGTACCTGGATAACATGGCAAAAAGATCAAAGACCATTGAGCTCTGTCACCTTGACCTATTTTGTGATTGTTACCTATAGCAAAATGCAGTGGTGTAGTCGGGTTTTTGGAAGGATTGCTCAAACTTGGAAATGTACTGACAAAAACACAAGTGTTCTTGAATCTTGTCAAGTGACCACTCCTCGATTTAGGATACAAGTGTATTACATTATCGCACTCATAAATCAAATGACATTACACAAGAGTTGCATGTGTTGAAAAGCTTTATATAAACATTTTAAGTTTTAAACACATTTAGTACTGTACAACGGATGTCAAAATTTATAATGAAGTACTTCGTTAAAAGTGTTAATGGCTATCCCCAGTGTCTTTTATATTGTTTCGTTTGCATTCAATTGTAAACCATGGCCTTCATCTAAAGGTTTTCTTTATTAAATTACTTTCATGTTTGCCACTTGCAGGGTTAACCAGCATATTTTATGATTTTTTCATAAAATGTTGATATCTTACATTTGACGAATTCTGGGATGTTCTTGTTAGCAAATCGCTGGTTGTCCTTTTAAATCAGGCTCTCCCACCATCTTGCATTAGGGGATTTTCCATACCCAAATGTGTTTCAGTATTTCCTGCTATCATAGTTATGAACAAACAAATAATCCTTTAAGACTAAATAAAGGAGTGCATGCAAACAGTATGCTTTTTAGATGTATTTCTATTACCCTGACAAATCATTATTCAAAATAATGGGTTGCAATATGGGTCAAGTGCCACAACACATTCTATGCATAGCATTATGCTTGGTTACACTTAAAATATATCTGTGATATGCACTGTCACTTGGGCAAAAAAGTGATATTTTCTCTTTAAATCGCACTATTTTGTGGTAATATAACAGAAATAAAGGGTGTATTATCTTTTACACCTAAACAATGAGTACTCCGCAGTAAATATGTTTACATTTTTACTGCCTCAGACACATTATTTAGGTGTAAAAGATACTGCATTACCCTTTATTTATTAAGTATATGGGTAATAAAATTACTGCAGTGAGAAAATACCTTTTATGGGTGCACATAAACCAAACTCATATAATAATACCCATATTCTAGGTCAAATCAGGCACAACATGCACTGATCATTGATAGATAAGAATTGATTTGCTTTAAGCTATAAAGCAGGGGTTCTCGATAAACTTGCTTGCGGGCCACAGAGGGACAAACTCATTTCAAACATCTGTGCTTGAGAGCCAGACACACCTTATGTATGCCATGTTTAATGTGCACACTGGAGCTGTTCAATTGGTCAATTGTCCGGTCAGCATTTGGCATGCGGGCCGGCTATTGCTATAAAGTCCAAGTTGCCATTGCAAGCAGGTCAGAATAGGGAGAAGAACCAACTAGAATCAGAATGTACAAAAATCTGATCCATTTTATTGGCAAGATCAAGCCAACAGTATACCAATTACTTTAGACAAAGTCATGCATTTGCTTACAGTACATTCAATCTTCTATACATGTTAGAGCCCACACTAGATTTAAGTATTCAATATGAATGTTTTTATCCACATCCTTTTGAAAAATTGTCTGGGTTGCCTTATGATGTTTACATTCAGGATGCCTTCCGTTGTTTAACACAAGGCAAATATACGTTGCTTATGGCAGATCATGCAAAATCTTTTCAAATCCCAACTTGCAAAACCTAATTTGGTGATATTATTTAGCTTGTAACAAATGGAAGCAAGTTTGATAACAGTAAGTTCTCAGTTTATGTAGACAATTCCAAATCCAAAGGACTCAAATAAACACACAAGGTGGATACACGAGGTATTATGGATCAGAAAGAGGGGGCAGGAGATGCTAAATCATGATGAAGGGATATATTCTCTAAGTCACATAATATGATCCACTGTTGAGAACTGTGCACCCTAGGGATGAGAAGTCTGGCAGGAAAAAACTGCATTACTGAAGAAGTCATCCGAGCTGGGTTACAAAACTAAAGTTAGTAGAAATTTTGGATTTGTCTACATAAACTAATTTACTTCAAAATCCTGATGAATCTATTTCGAGAAGTTTGATAACATTTTTGGTATTATTAGCTTTAAAACCAAAATTAAATCAACTTTCTCCATGTATATAGACTATTATAGGGTCTATTGCCCTGCACCTTTTTATCAGCAGAAGGCATACCAAATATAAACACACATCAACTCATTTATAAAACACCCTCTTGGATAGCATTGATACATATTGAAATTGAGGCAACAGGCTCACCCGATGTACTCTCTGTCATATCAAAGGTGACATCAGAGATAAAACACAAGGAGTTGCTTGTTTTGAATCAATTTTGAGCTACGCTTTTCTGCAGTACACAAATAATGTATCTCAGGACCTGTAACACCAATTTTATACAATAATCAGCATATTGTCATCTATTACTTGGGCAAGAATGTTAAAAGCAAAAAACAGACAGCCTTCACATTTGCTGGTACACAAACTACCATTTTCAGTCACAGGGGAATTCAATAATGGAGCCAGACTTAGGTCATTGGTAGTTCTTGTAAAGATGGGTCTTTCATTTGAGCTGGGTTGCCACATACTATAGTAAAGATGCCAGGTTTCAGTTTTTCTGCTCTTGCCAAAATAATGCGGAAGTTACCCTCAGGATTGAGGTCCAAGTCATGTTTGAGTTTCTTGATGGTGATACGACTGGTTTTACTGCCCCTCATTCTAAAAAAGAAAGAAACAGAGAAGTTTTGATTAACTACATCTCAAGCTGGGGTCAATTATGAAGTTATGACTGGTGTCTGGATATGGACTAGTCATTCAGCAGATATTACAACAAACTAAATTAAAATTACACACTGGAATTAAGTTGGCAACTTCATCACGAGGACATAAATTGGATGTACTTTGGCAGTATATGTACTATGTGATATCAAGGTTGGTCTTGCTAGTTGCATCTGGCCTTGCTAAATGTTTGCCTTCATCTGATCTCATTTATTGAGGCAAAAAACATTATACCCACAAGGTGAAATATTTGAAATCAACCAGTTCAACTGCAACCATGTAATCAATGAGAGTGGAGGCAGACCCCAGCCAATGTTTCTATGCCTGCCATACTACTGTTAATCTGGTGACTCATACATCATCAGATATGGCTCCTTTTCTTGAGAAAACCAGCTGCAGCTGTTTTATTCTCTCACAGGTGGCCTCCCAGACACTACCCTAGCACCCTTTTTTTCAAATTATAGCACCGTTTATCAACTGACTGTGACACACCTCAACATTACAGGAAAGGGGTGTGAGCGATGAGTCCTTGGGAAATTCAAAACTGTAACACATCTCAATCTTACAGGAAAGGGGTATGAGTGGTGATGAGTCTTTGTGAAATTCAGCTAAGCAAGGGTGTATCAACTACCACATATCTGGAAGGACTAAATTTTTTCCTGCTGTCTGTCACCATCCACATACCAAGAAATCAAAATCACTCACAGCCTCCAAATCGAAGGGATTCACTGTTCACTTCAATGTTGTATCATACTTACGTTTCTTCTTCCACATATTTGATAAGTCCAACTGCTTTCCTATCTAGTAGCCTCTGAAATTGCTCGATGTATGCTTCACGCACTCCGCTACGTGGATGGAGAAGATTGATCTGATTACAAGCAAATATATTAAATGAAACTCAAGCATCAGTACTTACCATAGGTTCACATTAAAAACATGAAATGAACTGATAACAGCTTCATTATGAATAAAAATAAAAATAAAGGTATCCTACTCACAACCTGGTGGTGACCATTCTTTTTTTATTATCATACTTTGAAACAGAATGAGAGGGGGCATACTACTCCTCTTGGGCGAAAAATGTTGAGATAAATTGCAGGTGTACACTAGTATACCAGAGTGCCCCCCCCCCCCACACACACATGGCATGCAATGATAGACATGTTATCTTTAATATCTAATCAAATTAGATGGTGTTTTCAGAAGATAAAGCAGTGCAATTAGTGCAGTGAAGATATTGACAGCCTGATCCCCCATTTTTATTCATGAAAACCAAGATTTTGGTATCAGAAGAGCTCATATTTTTTCAATATCCCAAGGAAATTTAACGCATGAGATATGTTTTGTTAAATGGTGTGAACAAAAACGTGATTTGTGGTTACCACACCTGAAATGTACGTTCTATCCTATATGGGGCATTGTTATACACATTTCTGCTTCTCATATCAAAACCGTTGCAGCAATGCAACTCAAAATTTGGAAACATATTGTTTTAATAGTAGGCCTTGATCTAAGATAGAAAACAAACCATGAAAAATCGGACCATGCCTCTTTAAAACACATTTGTAGGAGCCCACATTAACTGGTGTTTGAATTGGCTGTGTCACAAACCCCATCAGTCTCAGTGTATAAACCAAGATTGACAATCTTACCTCTCTTTGGAAGTTTTGTACTAAAGTCTCAGTTTCACATTTGTTTTGGAAGGTCACACTGTAGAAAATGGAGAGGAATAGGAATATGTCTTATTCAAGAAAACATTAGTTGGTTCAAAATCTAACTACATTGGTGTCATAGTTTACATGTCTTATGGCAGGTCAGACTGCTATCTGATCATACCGGTTCTATAATAGTATAAGTAAGTTTGCCTTCACCTGCTTCAATGTGTTGCTGGTTTCATAATTCCAATAATAGGTTTGGTAAATTATGACATTGGGCCAAAAAAATTAATTGCTTGCACTCCAGTGGGATTTTTGGGGTGGGTCGGTCGGTCGGAAATATATATATATTTTTAATGACTCACTACTGTATAGGCCTGTACACAACATTGGTCATGTGGAAAGATACATCAATACTTCACTTCAGACCTTCAATATGCAAGATACACCATACAGATGGATTCAATTAGAATGGCTGCATACTTACAGGCATAAGGTGCCAAGTTTATTGGAAACATTGATGCATTTTTTTCTTAATAAAAATGTTGTTGGCCAAATTTAGCTACTTAGATTTGAAATGAAATTTATACACAGAAAAAGTAATAAAAAACCATTAAAATTATATCCTAAAAACAACATTTTTTTAAAGGGCCGACCCTGATTTTGGCCAAGTTTGGGTCGGTCAGTAGAGGGCAAGCAAACAATTTTTTTGGCCTTATGTAGAATACTTACATTGGAAGATACACCATAGGTTCCTGACTATCCAGCCATAGGCTTTGTAGTTCATGACATAGTACCTCATGTCGCCTGAAATGAACCAAAATGACGGTCTACTTTAGTTTATGCCAAGAAAATATAGTGTCTTCAAAATTGCTAAGAAAAATACAGACTTTGTCCCAAATATATGTTTCTGTAACCATTGGTGTATCCTTTGGTTTATGTAAGTTAAGGTTGGCAGCTTTGCAACTCCTGGGAAATCACTTGCAACAAGTCAAGAATTATAATTTGTTTTCACAACATATTTCATGTTTGTTGTGATTTCAACTTACTCACACAATTATTTAAGGGTGACCACAATAAAACAATTTCCTTCATTCCCATCCCTGTTAACTATTCAATTCTGAAGTTAAGATCAATATTTGCTTGAGTGAACACTGAGAAGTAAAATATGTTTAGGTACTCTTGGGTCAAGGTAAAAGTCATGCTAGAGCACTGCCCTCAAACCAAAGTGCCCATCTCATTTTCCTTGGCATGCGGACCAGAGTCTTCATAATAACTTTTTAGGGTTTACTTCTCATGCACAAGGAGTATGTTTCAACTTAACCCGCACTACATGCTGGTACCCATTTATACACTTGGGTGAGGAGAAGCAACAGAGGTAAGGGTCTTGTCAAAGAGCACAATACAACAGCACCACTAGCGTGGAAACCAACAATATTCTTAGAATGTATGAAATGATATGTTTTTTCAATTATAAATTGACTGACTTACCAGTAGGCATGCTCATTATAGGGTAACATCTGACGGACCTCAAGCGTTACCATGTCAACAAGAGTACTGGGATATGAGCTGACCATCACCTCTCGCATACATTCAGACAAGTTGATGTGGTCCTACAACATGAAAAATATGCTTCTATTAAAATAAAAAAAACCTGAGCAATTTGGGATGGGTACTCTATTCTAGTCAGAGTATTCTACTAACGCCAAATTGGTCAAGCTGGGAGATTCCACGTTTGTTGATAGAAAGACAGCCTAGGCTAATAGAAATTGGCACTCCATTCATGGTGGATAATAATAGGCCTAGCCTATGTCCGGCACTTAGGCAGGGTGATTCTTTGTTGGATTATTTTATTTGATCCTATTTGTGACCTCTTCTCATAATTTATTACTTTCCTTTTCTCACAAGTAAAGTCTGAAACATCGAGTCGTAGTACCGTCCATGCGAACTTGGATGCCCGGCTTGGATGTAAGCTTTTAAGCTTACATCCAAGCCGGGCATCCAAGTTCGCATCTAAGCACTTAGGCCTACATGTTGACGCAAATTCAAGAAAGTAGAAAACTTGGAAGTATGACTATATCCCGGACTATATCTGCCTCTGTATTTTGCAAACTAAAACAAGAATAGGGCCTACTCTATTAAATAAATACGAAAATGAGAGTAGGCCTATGACTGAATTAATTTAGATGCCAAGACACTGAAACTGATATCGTAAAAGTCACACTGGCGCTTGCACAAAGTTATGAATGAATCGTGCCGTACATGCGTTCAATGGTTTATACTCATCACATGTATATCGCCATGGTCGGGGCACGTATGTAGGGCTATTTGCATGCTTGTCATGGGTCGACCTGGCTAAAAATCCTGGCGTTTGCGGGCCGCAATGTGGCAACCCAAAATTTACGATAACTTAGGTGGTCTATCGTGTGCGATACGCTATTTTTGGTCGACCTGGGATTTTTTTCTCCCAGCTTGACCCAAAACGCTCTACTAACTGATATGATTTGATCAGGACTTGTGCTTGACTACTTTTATCAACTTGCCCAATGCCCCAGTTGATACGATTCACAACTTGCATGACAGGACAGTATAGTTCCAGTATCTATATGTACCCTGCCTGTAACAAAGACTTATTATTGGCAGTCTCTAAATATTGACCCTTACCTTAAGAAAGCCTTGCAGATACAAATCTTTCTCATACACTCTTTCTTCTCCTTCTGTCAAATATATACAGCCCCTTCTTTCCCCTGGAGACAGGAACATGGCTAGAGTACTGATCATCTGTCAAAACATAATATACATAAGATAAACATCTGCACAGTATATACATGTAATCAATATCTTATGACACAAAATGGAATCTCTATTGTATTACATTTCTAGAGTAGCATACAACTTCAATTCAAATCAAATTTACTTATTTTCAATTTTAAAAAACCCAAAAAATAACTATGTTGGGATAGAAGTGCTGCATAGTCTAGATCAATGATATGTGCTTTTAGTGATATAGATCCAAAAGACACTCTGTAGTAACAGTAAAATGCCACTGAGACTTAAAACAAGAATACAATTTATCCCCACTGAATATTGGGGTGTGGTATTGTAAAATTATGCAATTATGAAAGTTGTGACTCAACTGTCCATATTTTGCAGTGCCTAAACAACCACCTCCATTGGCCCCATATCTGATACATTGATTGTTACTACTCAATGCTTTTCCCTCTTCTTTCTTTACATGTTCAATGCTTCTAATTCACAAATATATTAATATTTACCTCCTTGTATAATATCAGGAAAGGACTACCTTGACACTTTAAAATGAGCATATATCATTCCATGAAATGCACAAGACAAAACTGCAATTCTTACTCTGCACCTCTCCTAAGTGCAAAATCATATTTTCAGGTAAATGTGAAAGCACACAATTCATGCACATTTTAATAAGCATTGTGTGATAGCTTTGGCTTTAAACACATTGAGACTGCATAACGTAAAGCCATTGCAGGAAACTGCAGTAAAAAGTAAAGCCTCGCTAACTGGTCTACTTACCATGTTTATATCGGAAACAGAATTGCCAATCACTATTGTACAACCACATGTCTGAAGATGGGAAGCTATAGCTCTGTTCAACAAACCATCAAAGAACAGATTCAGTTTAAAACAAGGGAAGAGGTTTACACATCATACACTGGAACACAGAAACACTCAGACATTACAAACTAGCGCACAAGATCAAATTAATGATGATTAATCGTTATTAATAATATAACAATAGTCAGGGGAAAGAGGAATCATGCATCACACACTTCCACAATCCGACATGAAACCACAATGGAAACATAACATGCATTGGCAGATAACTCTGAAAAAAAACCCTCCAGACATACCAGCTCCATACCTGTGTTATTAACATTTTCACTTAGTTGAAACTTTACACCCATTATGCATTTCTAAAGTTGCACCATGAATAGAACTTCTATTTTCTAATGTGGGTACATAATGAGATGTAATTGACATCATCTGAAGTTCTTGACATACCTGTGATCAGTGATCACTTTATACTGATGTACTAGGATCACTATATTAAGGTGAGAAGGATGGCAGGAGCTTTTTTCTCATTAAAAAAACTGCAGTGCACTTCTTAATATTAATACATTGGCCTTATAGGAAATTAGTAAAGGAAGCCAATAATCGAATTTATATTTCATGGATGAAAACAAGCACTGACATAATTTCCTGAAACTGCTTTAACATTTCCTGAAACTGCTTTAACATTTCCTGAAAATGTGTATTTCCCTATACTTTGTACAGGGAAGATCCAAGCAAAATTTCCTGAAATCAGGAAATTTCCTGAAATCAGGAAATTTCCTGAAGAGTTACATCCCTGATATTTCTAAAGGTCTTGCAGTTCTTGGGTTAAAGCCAATATATATCAAAACAAAAGTTTTGGGTGTTTTCCCCCTCCCAAGAAAAATGGTGCACAAGGGATGGAAATTACACCCCTTATAATCAAGCCTTGGGATCACCTTTATAGAACCCATGCCATTTCTCTTTGTGATAGCTTTATTTATCTCAATATTTGAGTGCCAACATCGCAAGGTCATGCTCCGTGCCGAGCCGCCTTAATACTATGACATGACTTTTGGTAGGGTTAAATATATTTGCTTTCATTAAGTCAAAAGTGACAATTGTGAAGAAAAGCTATCTACTACCATTGAAATATTTATGATTTAAAAATATATTTATTTTGTCTGACTTACAATCTAGTGAATTGCACATCTAAGGTGTTGTCTAGTCCAGCAGCAAACACTGTATCACTCAGCTGAAAATATAAGATAAGATAACTTGATTTAATTCAATAACAATAACAATAATAATGTCTTCCAAACAAGTTTCCAGTTTCCGAATATAATTGTCATCAATTAAACAAAGAAACATATGGAGATGATGCATGAGAGGCCAAGAGCCTTACAAATCAATGCAACAAAATATGCTAAACAAAGTTTTATTTGTAATTAGCTTATACCCAAGATTTGGGATAATATTGTATCATACGAAAGCACTTAATAAATGCAATTGATATCTCACCTGTATTATTGGTCCAGGGCTTGATGTCTTAAGTAAAGTGAGGACACCTATGAATTTAGGCACATCTTCATTGAAGGACTTGATTGCAAGTTCCCCGACCTGTAAGTTTGAAGTGGAAAGATCGAAAAAGCCAAAATAGGTATTAGATCAGTAACAAAGAAAATCGCTCGTTTCACTTGCAACACATGAGTCATTTTAAAAACTCCTGTGTCATGTGAGTTATTTTTGTAAGTCCTGTGTTGCTCAAAAGCTTTAATTTAAAACATTTTTAAATGTTAATTAAAGCTTTTGAGCAACTTATTAAAATACAGAAAAAAATTAACATGTTTTACTAAATATTCAAATTTAGACCAACAATAGAATGTCTTGTCCTATTTCTCTTACATAGGTCCCTCTTATAATCTTAAGCTTTGAAATGTCAGTCAGCAATTTTTGCCTGCCCAGAAAATGTAAAAATAGTTATCAAAATTTGGATTTTGACATAATTTTGTATTTAAGTATAAAGATGTGTAAATAAAAACATGCAAGATTACAAGTACAAACTTTTATTCTCACAGGACCAAGGCAGTTGAATTTGCAAACCAAGTTCAACGAGCAAACACAAGATGCTGGACCATGTTGAAAGTTTTTGTCATGTTTTGGATTAGCATGAGAAATAACATAAACCTGACCCACGTATGCCAATTGTGAAGCAGATGTTTAACAGTGCTATCTTTAAGCCATTTTTCTGTAAACTCACCTCCTCTTTGTGTTTATCCTGTAATACACGTAGCTTTCCAATCATCATGCTCAGTCTTGACACACAGAATTCATGCAATGGTAAATACCATTGGCATTCCACATAAGGCACTATTAGAGACAATGAAAACACTGTCTTTTCAATCCCGTCGTACCCACTGAACAAAAACGATGTCACTAGGATGCCTCGTTCTTTCAGTATTAACATCTTTGTGTCCACTGTATTCTCTGGCTGATCGCTTGATGTTAGGGTGTGCGTGGATAGATAATTTAACATATCTGGTGTGAAACCATGCTTTTGTTCAGTTCCCCAGACATATTGAGCATTTGGACCTAGGATGTTATCCCATGAGCACAGTACAAGGGCATATACTGGACAGTCATGTGTGTTGGGTAGAACAATTTTGATGCAAGTGTCTCTGGGTCTGTCAAATTCAAAATTCAATGACACTGGAGATACCTTCTCAGGACTTGTGTGTGAGCTAAACATAGGATACTGTGAAGTGGGGGTGGTGACTAAATCTTCATCTCTTTCATTAAGAGTCTCTTCAACAGATTCTTTAGTATGTAGAGTTTCGTTTACTTCTTCATGATATTCAGCAGTGTCCTGATATTGCGTAGAGGAGTCTGATCTGTCCATTTCATTATTAGCCATGTGTTCATCAACGGATCCATTTGCATGCAAAGTAGTGTTTGCATCTTTGTTATCACAATCACTAGTAGTCTCTTGATAAGGAGAGTCTGATGTACCATCTCCTTCATTGGGAGACTCTGCAACAGATTCATTTGCAAGCAAAGTAGTGTTTTCACCTTCAAGCAAACCATTAGCAGTCTCTTGAGAAGAGTCTAATCCATCATCCTTATTATAAGGCACCTCTTCCACACACCCACTGGTGTTGTTGCTACCATTATTAATAGTGTCTTGATATTCAGTGGAAGAGTCTGATTTGTCATCAGCCCCATCTTGGTGAGTTTTGGAAGACTGTTGGTCAGTTTCGGTGGAAGTCGAATTCACATTGATGGAATCAATTTCTTCAAATTGGGAAGATACTGGGTTTGGATGCCCATCTCCATTTGAAGTTACTGATGGAGAATGTGGAGTTCTTGTTTCAGTTGAAGGATTTTCGTTCATTAACTCTGATGGTAGAAACTGGCCAACAGGCAACAGTTCCTCCACCCTCTTGTCTTCTTTGGTATCAGTCATTTTCAACTCTCAATTGATAGCTGCACTACATATGAGAAAAGTTTCAATTTCACAAGGACACCAACTGTATAACTTAAGTTAAGGTAACAAGTAGCCAGGTTTAAGATGTATCACAAACCAGTTTAGTTTTTAATTTGACAGTATATCCGTCGTTCATGCATATGTACCCAGTAAGTGACCTGATGAGAAAATTCAATGATCATAGATGCAATGACAGTAAGCATAAAACACAAATGTCCTGCCACAGACAACCGAGTCGATGTTGTTGCAATAGCGAATAAAAATAACATTAAAATGAAGACCATAAATAGGGAAAAGGAATAGTTCATTACAACAAATTTACGTCCAAGTTTGTCTATTACTGTCTCGGAATATAGAGTGTTACAAATGTTTGGACACATAGTATCTGGATGATTACTATTTTAAAGTGAAATGTTAAGGCAGAATAAAGATGTCCATCTGCAAGACACGTTTGTTTTGGAAAGTTACAAGTATACACAAAGATCTTCTTGTTGTCAATGTCCATGTACAAACTGATGTGATTCTACTGGGTCTGGTTCTATCAGAGAAAATGGTGCACGACTGATGTACATCCAAAATATAATCTGGTGGGCACATTCAATGGTAAGACTGACCATAAGGATGGTCAACAAGGACATAATAGCACCAATGGTAAGGCGTGGGGAGGTGGTGTTCACAATGGTCATCAAAAACAGGACAAGACCAGAGATCATACAAGAGGAAAAGACGTAGTTAAAGAAGATGTGTTTGAGGCCAAATCTATCTATAATTGTCTCAGTGAGCTCTAGGTACACCAAGAGCATGCCTGAACATGGACTGGACCAACAATCTTGTAAACTTTATAGCTACAAGTCTCACAAATCAGCCCATTTGGTGATAGATTAATGCTAGAGTTTATATTCCCAGGATCTTTGCCGTTTATTGTTGAAAGCATTTAATTCTGGTTTGCACTGCGTTTTTAAATCTTTGTTGCTTGTGTACTGCATGGCATATCCAAATGTAGCATCAATTGATGTCAAAGTGAATTTTAAATCCATGAGCCATTTGAAATGCAAACTTGATGGCGAGAGTTACTATAAACAATGATAACAGTGCCGACATTGAAATGTTAGTCAAACGTGGAGTGGTTGTATTTATCAATGTCATCAAACACATCATCAAACTGGTGAGGATATACGTAGTGATCATATGATTAAAACAGATGTACTTGAGAGCACCGTTGTCGAGGATAGTGCCGATCCACTTGGAGTACAATGGCATTGTAGTAGAGGGCGCTGGTCATCTTACTGCATCAAGTTTATCAGTGTCAACACAAGGCTACTCCATAACCTAAACAAGGATTGAATCAAATAGAATAAATAAATTATACACCACTGCAACATATTTTTAGAAGGTACAGGGTGTCCCAAAAGTCTCGATACCTTTTAAAACCATTGTATCTTTAAGAAGAAATAGTATACAGAAAATTTGAAAACATATTTAGAAAGAGGACATTTGGGCAATTTTTTTGGTACCAAACTTGTTAATATTTGCATGTTGTAGTACGAAGATACGGCCAAATGTTTATCATATTGGAAAATCATTCTTTCAAGCGGAGAAACAAAAACACTTAATTAAATGCAAACAAATTGTCAAATTAACACCCCCTTCTGCATTTGCTCACAATCCTAACAAAGTGACTTGGTAAAGTAATTTTCCTTATCTCAAGGTTTTTATAATGTTTTGATTGAGTTGATACTCCTATCATTACTGAATTGTCACATTGAAACTCACCTTTTCATGCTCAGTCAGAACACATTATGCATGAATATAGCGCATATGCAAAAATGGTTAATGGGAACAAACCAACAAATCACCAGGAACTTTGTCAAATTGAAACACTATTCCCAACAACTTCACATTATTTTTATTTTGTTCTTCCGTAGTTTGGATTTTTTTTGTTTTGCAAGTAGTCTATTCGAAATATGCTCACCCTAGCAGAAATTCTATACAGCAAGAGGTGTATCAAAAGTGTATCAAAGTGTATTAAATCTGTATCAAACGGCAATTTGATACAGTTTTGATATACAAAGGGTGTATTGAAAATGTATCAACTGAAAATATAGGGTATCAAAACTGTATCAAATACCACCTAACTGTATCAAATACCACCTAACTGTATCAAAAATGTATCAAAAGTGTATAGAATTTGAACTTAGTTAATTTTGGCCATGCTTGTGGTGTATCAAAAGTGTATCAAATTGGACTTTGCAGTTTTTTAGTGTATGTAAAGTGTATCAAAATTAACTTTTGGTGCTAGATGTATATCAAAAGTGTATCAAATTGGACTTAGTCAAATTCTGGCTGCATACAGTGTATCAAAAGTGTATTAAATTGGACTTTGCCTGTTTTTTAGTGTATGTAAAGTGTATCAAATTGAACTTAGTTAATTTTTGGTGGCTAGAGGTATATCAAAAGTGTATCAAATTGGACTTGGTCAAATTCTGGCTGCCTACAGTGTATCAAAAGCATATTAAATTGGACTTAGTTTATTTTGGGTGGCTAGAGGTATATCAAAAGTGTATCAAATTTGGCTTTCATAAACTGACCTTTTGTAGTGTATCAAAACTGTATCAATAACTGATCACATGTCTAGATAATGACTCATCATTTTCAAATTTGCCCATGTGCCATGCATGCAGTTAACACCAGGATTTGCATTTGGAAATGTACTGTATTTTAGAGCAAATTATGGTGTTTTATTTATCATGATGAAGATACAAACATGCTTGTAGACTGCACATTAGGTTACAATGTAGTTGTAATCAGGGACTGTGATTAAAGAGGATATTGTATTGACTTTGTTCTGATAAGGTAAGCTTACTATATATTACATTATAGGGCCTCTATGTATATGTATTAAGCATGAATATAGCACATGCCTGTATAGTAAAAAACCCTGCAGAATCTTTTTGTTATTGGTAGCTTTTATGTCTCTTTATTGAGGGTAACAACTTCAGCAAAAAACACTGCTTTCCAAGCAGGCCCTCTGATGTATGTATGTTCCATTTTGGTTGGGTTTTGCTTCTTTTTTGCAATACTTTCTCACACATTTGTCCTATTGTGTTTTAATTTTGAACGTTGATAGGGGAAAGTGCATTGAGCTGCTCCGTGATGGGGAAAGTGCTAGAGGTCAGCATTGGCAGTAGAGGGCAGTGTTGAATTTGAGCTTGATTAGACTAATTTCAAAATTTGACCTTTGACCCTTTCACTTTGAGCTTTGGGGTCATTAATGTTTGAAAATATGTTTAGATAATGTAAGGATAATTCTTGTTGAATTTGAGCTTGATTGGACCAATTTTGAAATTTGAAAAACTGTATCAAAAGCGTATAAAAAACTATCAAAAGTGTATAAAAACTGTATCAAAAGTGTATAAAAACTGTATCAAAAGTGCATAAAAACTGTATCAAAAGTGTATCAAAAACTATCAAAAGTGTATCAAAAACTATCAAAAGTGTATCAAAAACTGTATCAAAAGTGTATCAAAAACTATATCAAAAGTGTATCAAATGACATGTATCAAAAATAGGGCGGTCCCGCTGGCCAGCATTAAAATTGGAATGCTGATTTGATAGTGACATATTTGATACACTTTTGATATAATTATGTATAAAATGTGTATAAAATGAAAGGATAAGAATTTCAATGCTACTTTAATACAGTTTAAATTGGAACGCTGATTTCATACAGTGACATATATTTGATACACTTTTGATATAATTATGTATGAAATGTGTATGAAATGAAAGGATCAAAATTTCAATGCTAATTTGATACAGTTTAAATTGGAACGCTGATTTGATACAGTAACATATTCGAGACACTTTTGATATAAATGATGTATGAAATGTGTATGAAATGAAAGGATAAAAATTTGAATGTTAACTTGATACAGTTTAAATTGGAACCCTGATTTGATACAGTAACATATTCGATACTCTTTTGATATAAATTATGTATGAAATGTGTATGAAATGAAAGGATAAAAATTTCAACGAAAATATGATACAGTTTAAATTGGAACCCTGATTTGATACAGTAACATATTCGATACACTTTTGATATAAATTATGTATGAAATGAAAGGATAAGAATTTGAATGCTAATTTGATACAGTTTAAATTGGAACCCTGATTTGATACAGTAACATATTCAATACACTTTTGATATAAATTATGTATGAAATGTGTATGAAATGAAAGGATAAAAATTTGAACATAAATTTGATACAGTTTAAATTGGAACCCTCATTTGATACAGTAACATATTCGATACACTTTTGATATAAATTATGTATGAAATGTGTATGAAATGAAAGGATAAAAATTTCAATGCTAATTTGATACAGTTTAAATTGGAACCCTGATTTGATACCGTAACATATTCGATACACTTTTGATATAATTATGTATGAAATGAAAGGATAAAAATTTGAACGCAAATTTGATACAGTTTAAATTGGAACCCTCATTTGATACAGTAACATATTCAATACACTTTTGATATAAATTTTGTATGAAATGTGTATGAAATGAAAGGATAAAAACTTGAATGTTAATTTGATAGTTTAAATTGGAACCCTGATTTGATACAGTAACATATTCGATACACTTTTGATATAAATGATGTATGAAATGTGTATGAAATGAAAGGATAAAAATTTGAACGCTAATTTGATACAGTTTAAATTGGAACCCTGATTTGATACAGTAACATATTCGATACACTTTTGATATAAATTATGTATGAAATGTGTATGAAATGAAAGGATAAAAATTTGAACATAAATTTGATACAGTTTAAATTGGAACCCTCATTTGATACAGTAACATATTCAATACACTTTTGATATAAATTTTGTATGAAATGTGTATGAAATGAAAGGATAAAAACTTGAATGTTAATTTGATACAGTTTAAATTGGAACCCTGATTTGATACAGTAACATATTCGATACACTTTTGATATAAATGATGTATGAAATGTGTATGAAATGAAAGGATAAAAATTTGAACGCTAATTTGATACAGTTTAAATTGGAACCCTGATTTGATACAGTAACATATTCGATACACTTTTGATATAAATTATGTATGAAATGTGTATGAAATGAAAGGATAAAAATTTGAACATAAATTTGATACAGTTTAAATTGGAACCCTCATTTGATACAGTAACATGTTCGATACACTTTTGATATAAATTATGTATGAAATGTGTATGAAATGAAAGGATAAAAATTTGAACGCTAATTTGATACAGTTTAAATTGGAACCCTCATTTGATACAGTAACATATTCGATACACTTTTAATATAAATTATGTATGAAATATGTATGAAATGAAAGGATAAAAATTTGAACGCTAATTTGATACAGTTTAAATTGGAACCCTGATTTGATACAGTTACTTATTTGATACACTTTTGATATAATTATGTATCAAATATGTATGAAATGAAAGGATACATTTCATTTGATACTTTTTGATACATTATCTTGGCATTTGATACACTTTTGATATGTATAAAATGTGTATGCAATGTTAATTTGATACAGTTTTGATACCTAAAAGTGTATGAAATGAGGGTTCCAATTCAAAGCCTTTTATTTGAATACATTTTTCATACGTATCAAAAGTGGTGTATCAAAAGTGTATCAAATTTCAGCCAGGGCAAGATGTCCATCACATAAATTCGCACACTCGCGTACTCTGACGATGAAGTACTGAATGACGCTTCAGCAAGTGTCTCTTTCAAGTTTTCTTATCTCACTCTTTATGTTTTCCTTCAAGTCGGGTATGCTGCGAGGTTTTGTGCTATACACTCGGTGTATGAGAAAACCCCACAGAAAAAAAATCAGGTTGACTTAAATTCGGAGAATGAGGTGGCCAAGTTTGATCAGTTTTGAGGAACATGATCTTCTCATGGAAACGATTTTCAAGACATTGGAGAGTCACTTTGGCTGTGTGTGGAGTCGCACCGTCCTGTTGAAACCATTGTTCTGCTCTGCTACCCCCTTCCATTCAAGCGCATTCAATCGGTTTGTTTTTGCAGTGATGACATTTTGTATGCACGAATAAGTGATAAATGGCGTTGTATCAACATGACTTACAATATTCAACAACAAATTCACATTCTTTGGTTTTATGCCGAAACGAAATCGGTCAAAACTCAAAAGCAGTTCAAAGAACATTATCAACTCACTGGACATACTCGAGCACCATCAAAATGCTGCATAAAAAACATTGTCAACAAACTCTTTAAGACAGGATCAGTGCGTCATTCAGTGCGCTATGGACGTAGGAAGACAGGACGATACACATGATACACGAAACATTTATAAAGTAAGACGTGCTGTATCAGCAAGCCCAAGAAGATCTGTGAATGATCAGAAAAGGAATGACTGCTGTATGGTACTACGCGTTATGTGCCTATACATTTATCTAACATTATTTTTAAGTAGGAGGCACAAAAGGAGGCAAGTTTGGTACCAAAATAATTGCCCAAGTGTTTTCTTTCCAAATATGTTTTCAAAGTTTTTGTATATCATTTCTTCTTAAAGATACAAAGGTTTAAAAAGGTATCGAGACTTTTGGGACACCCTGTACATTGTAACATAGATAATTATACAGCTCACTAGTTAATTGACTTACCATGTTTCATACCATGCAATATCAATGCTTGAGTTAAGGTGCTGTCTTTGTGACAAAACAAAACAGTTGAAATGTGTATGCGATGTTCGTAAGACTCTACATGCCATAGTCAAAAGGCCCTAGTAGTTAGCACTATAATTGTCTAGTAGGGTTTATTTTATATTGCCATTGCATGGGAAAGGAGGTGGAGGGGGAAGACCAAGATGATTCTCCCATACCCCAATGGTACCATCGAGTGTGATTGAGCACAGAAGCTTCTTACAGTTTAAAAGAAAGCTAGACTTGTATTGAATCACTGAACAAAAATAATGAAAGAGAAATTAAACAGAAACAAAGATGTGGTGCCAGAACTTTTCTTCAAAAGTCAATCCTGTTAGACTTTAGAGTAGGGGTGTCAGGGGTGCTCAAGCACTTTGCATCACAGCCAGTGATGTTGAGGTCAGCTAGCCCAGTATGGGTGAAAAGTGAAAAGCAGTAGTTTGCTGATGAACCATAGAACACTCAAGTCAACCTCACCTCCAAGCTGGTGCACCCTGGAAACAAGTTCCTTACCATTCTAAGCTAACAAGGATATCGCTAAGGGAAGGAAAACCCTGAAAACAAACCTACTGCGGTGGGCCAACAACCCCTCCAGTTCAAAACTTTGTTACGGAAACTGCAAGAATCAAAGAAACTATAGATACAGCTAACGCTGGAAATGGCGATGGTGAGGCGATGGTCCAGATACCAGAAGATGATAATATCATGTGTGTGGACAGCATGACACTTCTGAATCAAAGCTGAAAGGACGTTCAGCGGCCGATTACGTCGTTAACCAGGCCGAAAGTAATCACTAACATAGGATGTTGGAAATGTAAGAACACTATACACCATTGGAAAATCTGCTCAGCTTGCAAAGCAGATGGAAAAATATGACATTGATGTCTTGGGAGTTAAGTGAGTGTAGATGGACAGGGCATGGAAAGGTCAAGTTGAGCACAGGAGAAAGCATGATTTTTTCTGGGAGAGAAGATAATTTACATCAACACAGAGTTGCAATAATGATGTCGAAGAAGGCAGAGCATGCATTGATAGAATGGAAACCAATAAACGATAGGATCATTTATGCAAGATTCTTTTCGAAATTTTTGAAATTCTCAATCCTTAAAGTATATACACCCACCAATGAAACAAATGAAGAGGATAAAGACAATTTTTATGACCAACTGCAAGCAATTGTAGATATCATTCACAAACATGACTTACTTATTGTGATGGGAGACCTTAATGCTAAGGTTGGAGAGGATAATGAAGGCTGTGAAAGCATCATGAGAAAACATGGACTAGGAGTGAGGAATGACAAGGGAGAGAGGCTTGTCGACTTTTGTAATCTAAATAACCTTGTGATTACTGGAACAATTTTTCCTCATCGACAGATACACAAGCAAACATGGGTTTCTCCAGATGGAAGAACTAAGAACTAAATTGATCATGCAATATAATGGTAAGCAGATTGCCCCAGACATCTGTTCAGGATACAAGGGCCATGCAGGGAGCTGATATATACAGCGATCATCAACTATATAGTTTGTACCAAATTCAAGATTAAGTTGAAAAGAAAGCAACAACCAAAAGAGACCAGAAGGAAATTTGATACAACCAAACTCCAACAGACTACCATCAGATCAAATTTCAAAATTGAACTTAAAAATAGATTTGATGTACTCCATGATTATGAGGATGTAGAAGACAGTGTAGAGAAGAAGTGGCAACATTTTTAGAATGCTTACAAAGAAACTGCACAGGAGGTTCTCGGGTACAAAAAGAAGGGTAAGATACCATGGATCAGCAAGGAATCATGGGATTTAGTAGAGAGGATAAAGCTGAAGAAAGACAAGGAAGTCAAGAAAAAATGAGAAGGAACAAGCGGGAATGGGCTGATGATCTCGCATCTCGGGCAGAACAAGCAGCAGGAAATGGGCGAATGAAGGAATTATATGACATTACAAAGACTTTAAGCAACGCTGTAAAGGACAAATCTGGGAACATACATGTAAAACAGAACAATCAGCAAGGAGAACAAGATGCTGACTCAACCAGAACCAGATGGCGAGAACATTTTGAAGAAGTTTTAAAGAGGCCACTACCAACGAACCTAGTATCTGAGGAATTAAATGACCAAGTAACGGTAATCGAGGATATAAGTGATAAACAGAAATTAGAGCAGCAATTAGAATGATGAAAAATGGAAAATCAGGTGGCAAAGATTGAAATTATGGCTGAATTGTTGAAAGTAGACATAGACACAACTGTAGACTGGCTTGCAGACCTCTTTAACACAATCTGGGATAAAGAAGAGAAGAAGTACCCAAAACATGGAAGCAGGGGCTCATTGTCAAGTTACCAAAGAAAGCGGATCTCACAGAATGTGGAAATTGGCGAGGCATTACATTAACTTCTGTCCTGAGACCATAATACCTTAGGTATTATGGTCTCAGCTTCTGTCCCAAGCAAAGTATTTGGAAGAATACTTATTGATAGAATTATAGATGGAGTAGACAACAAGTTGAGGGATGAACAGGCTGGATTTAGAAGTGGAAAAAATACAGTGGAGCAGATTTTTGTTTTGCGGAATATTATTGAGCAAGTCGTAGAGTGGCAGTCAACCTAATATACATTACGTTTGTGGACTTTGAAAAAGTGTTTACACCGTACACCGAGAAAGCCTATGGAAAATTATGGCTAGCTATGGAATTCCATCAAAGGTAATAAGAATGGTCCAGATCTTGTATGAAGATAGCGAGTGCGCAGTATTAGATGGAGGGGAGGAGTCAGAATGGGTCAAGGTGAAAACCGGTGTGAAGCAAGGAGATGTAATGTCTGGCTTTATTTTCTTGATTGTGGTTGATTGGATTATGAAACATGCAACAGAGGGAAATAACACAGGAATCCGATGGAAATTTATGACAAAATTAGAGGATTTGGACTTTGCAGATGATATAGCTCTTCTATCATCTACCATTAAGCCCGGCATCGACATTCGACAGGTCCTCTTTCGGAATCCTGTCGACAAAGTGAATTATGTCAACATATCAACAGAACTTCGTCCATGGCGACATAGTGCTTGCTTAATAGCAGGCCAGCAACTAAATTGCTATTTTATTACGTAAAGACCCTAGCCTAGAACCATAACCCTGTCTTTCTTTCTTTCTTTCTTCTTCTTTCTTTCTCTCTTTATTATTTTTGCTTGCTTCCTCCCTCCCGTAGCCTACCCTTACGATATTTATAGTCTTCGTAGGCCTAATCCGGTTATCCCATCCCCGTATACACATGTGCCATAAACTATAACCCGGTACATGTACGCAAGTTGGCTATACATGCAAACCCTGTGCGTGCAACCAAGACTTCCAAGTGGCGCGCGGCGTGTACGCTAACGACGGCGCGCTTTCTGCTAGATATGTGGTCGCATTGGTTGGCATAGCCCGTAAACAAACAGCCACTATATATTTGCCCGAAAAACTCACTTTTTTTACTGAATTTGAGGTCAATTCTTGACCGTTTGCAATCAAATACAGAGTTTAACCACGTTCCCGTGTATTCCTCGATCTCCCGTATGCATTTGGCGACATTTGGATCAAAACTGATGGAGTTTTTGCGTGGACCCACCCACAAACCAACCCACAGCATTCCCCTATTTGAGTAAGATTGTTTGTTATCATGTTATTGTAACATAAAAACCATCCATGTCGATATGTCAAACCAAAAGCTTATCACTTTAGTTTAAAATTGTTCAATTTAAACGCTTTTTTCAATCATATTTAAAATGTTTTCTTCATTCGCTTATTTATTATTTACAATATTATGCATACACTGACTCAATCGTTTAAATCTTACATAGCTTTCAGGTGTTTTAGCCTAAAACTTTTAGGTGAAAAACGCCCACCTTCGTGAACTTCAGCATCGAAAATAATTTGACCTTAGATGACCCCATGACCGAATGTCAGACGACTCGACCTCCGGACTACTCGACTTCTGACAACTCGACCTCCGTGACAGCTCGACCACGGACAAGTCGACCTTCCTGAGAACTCGAGCTTTATATTCACCGTGCACTTGATGCATTCATCGCCGATGGATGACTTGCTGATCGTGCATTTCATTTTAGGCCAACATCATGATGAAAAATTTTGCTTGCTCCACGTTTTCCATAATATTTATGATGCCATGATTAGATGTACTATGGTTTTATAATATTTCCTATGGTTTTATTGTCAATTATTTTAGTACTAGTATTATATCCAGACTTTTATTACAATATTCCGGTACAGTAATCGTATAGGGGCCTACAAAAACATATGAAAACACTCACTATTTTGAAGTTGCTTCTTTCTTATCTCTTTCCCGGGTTATTATAAACTGGTATGTTTATATCTGATGTCATTATTTATTTATTTATGTATTTATTTATTTATTTATTTATTTAATTTTTATTATTATTTACTTAGTTGTTTATCTAAAATTTATTATATTTCATAATTGCGTGAGGAATTATTTAATGGTATATTGACGATAATAGGTTATAATAAAATTATTAAAAAAAGATAATAAAATTATTATAAAAGATAATAGCTTGAAATAATGCGTAGGAAAGGGATGGGATATCTTGGCAATATGTTGGTATTGTCAACTTGATAAGGTGATTAGCGCAATCTCACATTAAACAATAGGAACAATAGCCGAATGGCTAGGATATTGAATTCTTTGGTATCAATCATTGACTAGTGTGTTATTAAGTCTCTATTATTTATCAATGGAATCTATAAGAATAATCAGATGCTAATCATCGATACCAAGTTGAAGAAAAATTATAACAGTAAGAAGAATCGTTTCGATTTCAGATTATTTCCAGCTTCAGAGCACAATAAGCAAATTAATATTAATTTTAAAAACTATATGCATATCATTAAAAAAAATCAAAAACAGAGGGAAACAGCTAGATAATAATCAATTTATATTTCTGAAATTTAGGCCTTGATGATATTAATGATATTTATGATAGTTGTAAATGTAGAAATCTACGTTTCAGTTACATTGATTACAGTATGTATTTATTATTATGTTAAATTCCTTCTGTACTGTTATGTTAAAAATAATTAACTAATTTCTCCAAGACAAATGCGCACAGCGACAGCGAAACAAACGCGAGCAGCCGGGGCGAGCAGCAACTTGGAGATATTATACTATTTTTGCTCTGAGATTTTTGGGGTACATTCGGCACCCACGTTTTGCACCGCGGGTATTTTGAGTGCTGCCGAAAGCGCCGGGTGAGACAGGGGTTGAATCAACGGCACCACGACCGAGCACGCAAAGGTGACAGAATGAGAACGGACCCGGACGTACGATCGATTGCTTGAGTCCCCGGGCCCCTCGGCTGCGTATCTGTATAAACTGGTACATGTATGTTCTCATCACTATAACCGCTTGGGCCTGGGGAATTACGAGCCGTTTGCCCGTGTCTTGTGCCGTGTCTTTGTGCTTGCGACGTATATCCAGATATGTTTGTTTAATTTAGGGCCTATTATTGCAATCTATTTATTTATTTCATTTATTTAATTAGCAATTAATTATTTTTTATTATAATTTACTTAGTTGTTTATGTAACATTTAGTATATTTCAACATTGCGTGAGGAATTATTTATTGTATATTGACGATAGGTTAAAATAATAAAATTATTATAAAAGATGATAACTTGAAATAGCTCTGCGTAGGAAAGGGATGGGATATCTTGGAAATATTTTGGTATTGTCAACTTGACAAGGTGATTAGCGCAATGTCACACTGTACCAATAGGAACAATAGCCGAATGGCTAGGATATTGAATTCTTTGGCATAATCAGATTCTAATCAACAATACCAAGTTGAAGAAAAGTTATAACAGTAAGAAGAATAGTTTGGATTTAAGGTTATTTCCAGCTTCAGAACACAATAAGCAAATTAATTTTAATTTTAAAACTCACAAGCATGATAGCGCATGATAGGCATATCATAAAAAAAAGCAAAACAAAGGGAAACAGGACAATAATTAATTTATATTTCTGAAATTTAGGCCTTGATATTTATGATTATAATAATAGTTGTAAATGTAGAAATCTACGTTTCAGTTACATTGATTACAGTATGTATTTATTATTATTTTAAATTACTTCTGTACTAATTTCTCCAAGACAAATGCGCACAGCGAAACATACGCGAGCAGCAGCTTGGAGATTTTATACCGTTTGCTCTGGGCTTTTTGGGGTACATTCGGCGCCCACGTTTTGCACCGCGGGCATTTCAGTGCTGCCGAAAGCGCCGGGTGAGACAGGGGTTGAATCAACGGCACCACAACCGAACACGCAAAGGTGACAGAACGGACCCGGACGTACGATCGATTGCTTGAGTCCCCGGGCCTCTCGGCTGCGTGTCTGCATAAACTGGTATGTTCTCATCACTATAACGAGCATGCTATAACCGTCTGGGGAATTACGAGTCTATTACGGGCCGTTTGCCCGTGTCTTGTGCTTGGGACGTAGCGTAGCCTACTCAAAGGAAGACAGTAGAACTTGACATTTTGTTTACAAAACTGGTTAAATCAATTTTGAACAGCTGATTTCTGTTACCTTTTATTGTATAATTTTAACTTTGCAACTTTTAATAACATTATTTTCACCAATGAAATGGATAGGTATATATGACAGTGAATTTGTCAGTGTTATTTGTAATATATTTTCTTAAGTTTAATCCGCCTACTGAATTCTCCCATATTGATTTAGCACGTTGCAATTTACTATGCCATATCATCTGCTTTGGATGAGTGTAAAAAGAAATAGACGGCTTTCCTTCCCGGCTTTCCTACTCAAATCATTGTTATAAATATTTCATATCTGTTGTTCGAACTTGTCAACTGCTGTACAGGAATTAATTAACCATGTTTTTACACTAGCCATTCGATATAATCAGTTTTGGAAACAAACTCTTCAATGTTATAGTTAGGCTATACAAAATTCTCGTATTTCCATGATGAGAGTAATGAAAGGTGATTGAAAATGTCCGGTCACCACCCTTAGGCTATCACTGGCCAAAACTTTTTATTATTTTCATGAAAAAGTCAATAGATTATCATGGAAATAAAAAAAATCTGTTGCAAAATATCTGTAAAGGTGGTAAACATTAATTTTTATCCCTTGTCTGACATGGTATGACTTCGATTGGGACTTCATTTAGAACCTCATTTTCCAATTCCCCAGGGCTAGGGGGAACGGTTAAGTATTCAAGAAATAAATAAAGGGAAGTGAGTCTTTTGGTGAAAATTTGATCGACAATGTTTAAAAGGATGGTTTAAGGTTTCACATCGGACGTATGTATATAGGCCTATAACTACAAGTGTTCCCTACATGCATATATAGATCAGTAAAAAAAAGTGTAATAAAGTGAAATAAATTTATAAAGAATATGTCTTGTCATATCTATTTTTATAACAAAATGACCACTTCCTATATATAGGCCTAACCTATAACTTCCAAATCTGGGTGTTCAATATACCTAGATTTGGAATACATGTGTTTAGGCCCTACTTCAGTACTTTATTCATGTATTTCGAACACAGGTATCCATACTTAACTGATAATGAATTGCCCTCGTCAATCATTTTCAACACCAAAATCACTTTTTCAATTCTTTCAAATATTAAAAGTCGATTAAAAAAATTGATCTCGTCGAGTATTTTTCTAGTTTTCCTAGTTTTTCAACATTTCAAAATATTAAAGGTCGGATTAAAAACTTATTTGGGGCTCGTCGAGATGGTCTTTTTCAAAACCAAAATTCGGGAGTTGTTTCAATCATTGAAAGTCTTTTTCAATCCAAAGTTTGGCTTTTTCAACTTTTGTGAAATTTTCAAATTATAAATATTAAAAGTAGGCCTTTTCAACTTTTTTCAAATGTTCTATATCAAGTTTATAGGGCCGCCGCGCCGCAAAATGCTATTTCAGTAGATAGTGAAAATACAAAAACAAACAAAACAAAACAACAAACACGAAATATCAAAATACTAAAAGTTTTTCCTAATACATTTAATACATTCTGCCAAATGTGTGCATTAATTTTCAGTAGATAGCGAAATAACATAAAACATCAACAATCCCCGTTCATATCTTAAACGAATTGAAGCGATGTCAAATAAAACACAAATCTCGTATTCCGCCCCCCCCATGCCAACGCGCCATGCTATGCGTGGGTTCCGTTGCCCACCGACATGCCTGATGTTGAAGCGATAGAAATAAGTCTTATACTCCGTTGCCCACCAACGTGCCCCAGACTATGCGTGCATGGGTTCCATTGCCCACCAACGTGCATTATGTTAAACATGTCAAAATTAACACAAGTACAGTGCTCCAGGGACTGCCTTTTGAGGAGAGCAATAGCAATCGCTCTCTACTGCTCAACTTAAATCTGATATAGGAGAGTGATTTTTAGCTCTCCTTAGTTGACCATTCTCTCCTTACATTCTATTGTAAATGCTCTAAACAGCTCTCCTTGAAGACTCTTTGAAGAGCTATTTAATGCTTATCTATGTTAAACATGTTGAGCCAAATTGAAATTAACACAAGTCTCATACATGATGACTATAAACACGTAGATGATACTAAATGTATGAACTTCTGTATTTCATAGACCCGCGCGCCGCGCCGGTCGTAAATGCTATGCTCATAGAATAAATAAATAAATAAATAAATAAATAAATAAATAAATAAATAAATAAATAAATAAATAAATAAATAAATAAATAAATAAATAAATAAATAAATAAATAAATAAATATTTCTTGGTACTGAAATCATTTTTATTTCATGTCAAAATTTTTTATAGTCCTAAGACAATTTATCCATCCATTCCAATATAAAGAAGTTTTAATTAGGCCTAATTGTGTTTTAATAAATGCTCCGCATGGTAGTAAGAGCTGTATTTAATTCGTACACGGAACCTAGAAGTAGCTACTAGAGCTTACTAGCAAGCCGTGAGTGACTTGCTGATCGTGCATTTCATTTTACATCATGTTGAAAGATTTGCTTGCTCCATGTTTTCCATAATATTTATGATTTCATGATTAGATCTACTATGGTTTTATTTCCTATGGTTTTATTGTCAATTATTTTAGTGATACTAATATTATATCCAGACTTTTCTTTCTTATCTCTCCGGGTTATTATAAATATAAACTGGTATGTTATCTGATGTAATTATTTATTTATTTATTTATTTATTTATTTATTTATTTATTTATTTATTTATTTATTTATTTATTTATTTATTTATTTCTATGTGCAAGAAGTCTTGTTTGTTTTTTGGCTAATGGGGGGGGGCTGATGTTCTATTTGCGCATATCAAGTGATATTAGCCGGGACTATATAATTAGAATGGTTAAGAAGTCAATGTATAGGATGGGATATCTTGGCAATATTTTGGTATTGTCAACTTGATATGGTGATTAGCGCAATGTCACATTATACAATAGGAACAATAGCCGAATAACTAGGATATTGAATTCTTTGGTATCAATCATTGACTAGTGTGCTATTATAAGTTATCAATGGAATCTATAAGTATAATCAGATTATAATCATCGATACCAAGTTGAAGAAATGTTATAACAGTAAGAAGAATAGTTTGGATTTCAGATTATTTCCAGCTTCAGAGCACAATAAGCAAATTAATATTAATTAAAAAACTCACAAGCATGATAGCGCATGATAGGCATATCATAAAATAATTCAAAAACAGAGGGAAACAGGACAATAATTAATTTATATTTCTGAAATTTAGGCCTTGATATTTATGATAGTTGTAAATGTAGACATCTACGTTTCAGATACATTGATTACAGTATGTATTTATTATTATGTTAAATTCCTTATGTACTTAAAGTTATGTTAAAAATAATTAACTAATTTCTCCAAGACAAATGCGCACAGCGAAACAAACGCGAGCAGCAGCTTGGAGGAGATATTAAACTATTTTTTCTCCGGGATTTTTGAGGTACATTCGGCACCCACGTTTTGCACCGCGGGTATTTCAGTGCTGCCGAAAGCGCCGGGTGAGACAGGGGTTGAATCAACGGCACTGCAACCGAGCACGCAAAGGTGACAGAACGGACCCGGACGTACGATCGATTACTTGAGTCCCCGGGCCCCTCGGCTACGTGTCTGCATAAACTGGTATGTTCTCATCTCATCACTATAATCGCATGGGGAGTTACAAGTCTATTACGGGCCGTTTGCCCGTGTCTTGTGCCGTGTTTTTGTGCTTGCGACGTATCCAGATATGTTTGTTTAATTTAGGGCCTATTATTGCAATTTATTTATTTATTTCATTTATTTAATTAGCAATTAATTAATTTTTATTATTATTTACTTACTTGTTTATCTAACATGATCTAAAATTCTTAGAGAAGATAAAACTACTATAATTTCAAATATTTAAACAATTAACCCCAAACTGGTACAAAAAATAGTAAAACAATTCGGCAAAAATGAAAAGTCGTCGGTACCAATCATTTTGATACACCCTGTAAGTATCCTACTTTGCAAACTATTCTTTGCAATTTTGTGCCTTATATGGGTACATGTCTCATTTAAACACCCATTTTAGTGATCCCAGCTCAAGTGTAAAAAAAATGTTTAAAGGTGAAGGATAAGTCATTCAAATTGTCATTTGGTATTTTTGAAATGAAATATTTGGCAAAAACGAAGAAAACAGCAGTATCGACGAAGTTGAAGCTCCATTCAAATACATGTAGCTTATTAATATAATGTCCGTATAATGTATATAAACTACAGATTCATAATATTATGTATATAAATGCCTTATTTTGTCTTAAAGGAGTATTTCGTGATCCTAGCATCCTCTTTTTATGACATTTTTCAGTACATATCCACGAAAAAAGCTTATTCCGAAAATTTCAGTTGATTCCGATTTTTCGTTTGCGAGTTATGCGTGATGTGTATTTCACTGCTCCATAGACAATGTGTTGTAATTTCGTACTGGTATACCAGAATGAAATTCAAATTTCCCGATCTTTGCTAAACGAATTAATCTGCAAGAATGTTTTTGTATATAAATATTATGTAGCCAGAGGTTTCCAGTGATATAAAAATCTCAACTTTTTTTGAGAAAAGTGGGTGGGGGATGATGCTGTGGATCACGAAATGCCCTTTTAAATAGGGCATACACTGCTTTCGGCTGGACCACTAGCAGGTTATGTTAGCACATCTGTATGGCAACGACAGCTGTACTAAAAATCTAAATTTTGATTATTTTTATGATAATCGTCCGGATGAGCAAATCACTGAGTTAAGTTACTAACCCTAACCCAAAATGTTGTAACGGGGTTATATTTTATAACTTTTTCTACACTTTAAAAATATGTTGAACTATTAGTCGGCTTTTACAACTTGTTTGCCCTCGTCAATCTTTTTCAACACCAAAATCACGCTTTTTCAAAAATTGACCTCGTCTAGTATTTTCCTAGTTTTTCAACATTTCAAATATTAAAGGTCGGATTAAAAAACTTATTTGGGCCTCGTCAAGATAGTCTTTTTCAAAACCAAAATTCGGGAGTTTTTCAACTTTATACACTTTTTCAATCATTGGAAGTCTTTTTCAATCCGAAATTCGACTTTTTCAACTTTTGTGAAATTTTCAAATTTATCCAATATTAAAAGTAGGCCTTTTCAACCTTTTTTCAAATGTTCTATATCAAGTTTATAGGGCCATCGCGCCGCAAAATGCTATTTCAGTAGATAGTGAAAAAAAACCCCAAAACAAACAAACAAACAAAACAAAGCAACAAACACGAAATATCAAAATACTAAAAGTTTTTCCTAATAGGCCTACATTCTGCCAAATGTGTGCATTAATTTTCAGTAGATAACGAAATAACATAAAACATCAACAATCCCCGTTCATATCTTAAACGTATTGATGCGATGTCAAATAAAACACAAATCTCGTACTCCACCACCCCCCCCCATGCCAACGCGCCATGCTATGCATGGGCTTCCGTTGCCCACCAACGTGTCTGATGTTGAAGCGATAAAAATTAAGTCCTATACTCCGTTGCCCACCAACGTGCCCAAGACTATGCGTGCATGCATGGGTTCTATTGCCCACCAACGTGCATTATGTTAAACGTGTCAAAATTAACCCAAGTGTAGTGCTCCGTTGCCCACCAACGTGCTGTTAAACGTGTTGAAGCCTGTGAAATTAACACAAGTCCCCGCATACTCCGTTGCCCACCAACGTGCTTACCTATGTTAAACATGTTGAGGCGAATTAGAATTAACACAAGTCTCATACATGATGACAATAAACACGTACATAATACTAAATGTATTAATGAACTTCTGTATTTTATAGACCCGCGCGCCGCGCCGTAAATGATATGCTCAATTTCAGAGCATATAAATTATAATAAATAAATAAATAAATAAATAAATAAATAAATAAATAAATAAATAATATAAGCAAGTCAATATTAATAGCGAAGCTTAAAATAATCAAACCCAATGGAAAATACCGGTACATCGCTAAAATATTATTTCTTGGTACTGAAATTTATTTCATGTCAAAATTTTTATAGTCCTAAGACAATTTATCCATCCATTCCAATATTTTTTTCATCCATTCCAATATAAAGAAGTTTTAATTAATTGTATTTTAATAAATGCTCCGCGTGGTGGTAAGAGCTGTATTTAATTCGTACGGAACCCAGAAGTAGCTACTAGAGCTTACCAGCAAGCCAAGAACATTTCACATAATTTCATGACTTTTCTGTAGAAATACGCGGTCTGATCATGATTCTGTATCTGATTTTTATAGTGATATTTACTCTCCACGAAAACTACTAGTTTCCTTTTTATCTGACTCTTTATTAAATTATAGATCCCATTGATCATGTTCATTTATAACAAATACCTGACAATCATTGATTTTATATAATACCAAAGAATTTAAACTACTGCGACATTCAGCTATTGTAGGTAAGTGACAATGCGCTAATCACCTTATCAAGTGGTCAATACAAAAATATTGCCATATCGTATCTCTCTATGCAGAGTTCTAATTATGATCTTGATAATCATGTGTTGTTTATATAGGGCCTATGGAATATTAATTCATATTACGATATTATTTCACACAAAACATTTAAATGTAGGCCTAATAATTAGCTACTCAACAAAGTAATAATGATAAATAACAACAACTTCGTGCATGCATTTATCACTATTCATGAATGCACCAAGTGCACGGCGATTCTGGAGGTCGACTTGTCAGGGAGGTCGACTTGTCAGGGAGGTCGAGTTGTCCGTGGTCGAGTAGTCCGTGGTCGAGTAGTCCGGAGGTCGAGTCGTCCTGATACCCCATGACCCATGATCAATTATGTTTCTAAAATAGAAAAAAGCTAACTCCATTTGAAAAATGTTTTTGGCATTTAGTACATCAATTAGAACTTTTGTATTTCATTGTGATATTGTTACAAGGAAATTAGAAAATAACAACGTGTTTAACAACTGTTATGAAACTTCAAGTTGTGATAAATTTAACCTAGAAAAAAATTGATATCTGAGTCTTACTAGAAACGTTGGTTTAAAGGGATTACAAAATCATAACAAAACACATGTTCTCTAGCGATCCGACACACGTTGTGTAGCAAATCCATAAACAACTCATAAATCTATTTACAATCAGCAAGAGGAGACTTCTAGTCATCATGAATACAGATTATGAAACAGTAAGAAAAATTGGGGATGTTTTAAATGATCCCAAAGAGCCCCTTGCAGGTCGATTTCGGGCATTGTTTACATTGCGTAATCTTGGTGGACAGACCGCTATTGACTGCATCAGTAAATGTTTTGGTGATTCTTCAGCCCTTCTCAAACATGAATGTGCGTATTGTTTGGGTCAAATGCAAGATAAGGGGGCAATACCTGCTTTGGAGAGTGTTCTGAGAGATGAGAATCAGGAGACAATTGTTAGACATGAAGCAGGTGAGAAATCGAATATACTGTCTTTACACTAATTACAGTTTTTGTCGGGGGAAGAAGAGCACTTATTTATTTATATAATTATGTATACACCGACAATTGGCGCTATCACTGTTCAATGATATATTATGTTTATATTTTTGTACCATAATACATTGCTTTGCGTGCAGCCATGCGCATCAAAATCTGCGCTAGTCGTGCTCCATTGATTTGATTGATTGTAAAAATGTAAGTTGGATTGTATGAATTTTAATATTATCCTTCCTGTCATTTGCTAGACATGCTTACGTGTTTTGTATTGTAAATTCTGTATTCTTAGTCAGTGGGAGTGGTCTAGTTCGTAGACACATTTCTGATCGCATGAATCGCATGATTTCGGGTGCCGTCTATCAGGCCGTAGACGACCCCACATCATCATGCGTCTTGATAATGCGTAACATATGCGTGTAGAGGTGCGCGTATGTATCGCGCTGGATGTGTAGACTAGTGCGGAATACGCGAACGCGCTAGCAATACGCGCAACAGAATACGTGAAGTTGTAAACAAGTTTATTTCATTTTATAATGAGGGGAGTTTTTATGACGGTAACTTAGTTTTTGCTTAAAAAATTTGTTTACAGTTATTAAAATAATATTTAACTAACTAAGAATGAAAATAAGCGATAGAATTTTATTTTGCCTATCCTCTACCTATGATAGGCGACAGGCAGGTCAATATTTTTATCGTAGTGGATACCGGCTGCGCCGGCATCCACTACTCAAAATATTGGACCTGCCTGATGTCTATCACATGGTAGAGGATAGGCAAAATAAAAATTCCTATTGTTTATTCTCTAATTATCATGCATGTATATGTATACGGTACATTGCCATCATTATTGTCATATTGCCATATATTTTTGTATCATATTTATATTGCTCAATTGCATGCTAATTGCATATTTCTTGTGACATTCATTGCATTTCATATTTGCAAGCGCTCTTATTGTACGATAATTGCATGCGCGCATGATTGATTTTCCTTGCCTTATTTGGGCTCTTGTGTTAATATCTATGCATACCATTGTATATATATATCAGTGAATAGATTCATCAGGTTTGTAAGACATATCAATTAGAAATTTTCGCTTGACAAAACCAGTAAGTTTTTACTTACTCTCTAATATTTCGTCCTACACGTCGGAGGACTTCTTCAGATGTGAAACATCTGATCCACTTTCCCGGGAAACTGACTTCCGGTTGTGATTGGTCTTGTTTCCAGTCTTCAAAAGTGGGTCATATACGTGACTTAGGAAATAAGTGCCTTCCTCTCTATTCATGGTCTTTGTCCCCCTCTTTCTGATCTCCATCGCTTCTCGTACTTCTCTGGATCTTCTGATATGTTCTTTGCCAAGTATCTTGGAGTCCTCCCAGTTGACAACGTGATTTGCTCTAGCGACATGATCAGATATGGCTGACTTCGTTTGTTCTTGCTCGATGTCCTTCGCTCTGACCGAGTGAACCTTTTGTCATTCGCTTTCTTAACCTCCGCTTGATGTTCTGCGAGCCTAATCCCGAACAACCGAGAGGTTTCACCAACGTAACTAAGATCACAATTTTGGCAGCCGATCTCATAAATACAATTGCCTGTCTTAAGTTTGTCTCTCTTGTCCTTTGGATGGACCAAAATCTTTTGAGGGTTTGGTGGGGCTTCATTGCAGTGTCTACTTTGTGTTTTTGAAAATTCTTTGAACTCGTTCAGAGATTCCATTGACATAAGGGAGCACTACCATCCCCTTGCTTTTGTCCTCAATCTTTTGATCTTTCTTAGCGCTAGGTTTCACAGTCGCTTTAGATTTTTGTTTCATTTTTTCTTTGACTTGGTCTACTGCCCATTTAGGATAGCCACAGTTTTTAAGGGCGCCACGCACATGTTTTTCTTCATTTTCTCTATCCGTTTCTTCCGTGACCACGCTGTACATACGGTCAAATAGAGTTCGGACCACACCCATTTTCTGATGGAGAGGGTGTTCTGACTTAAAACTGAGATATTGGTCAGTGTGGGTTGGTTTCCTATATACCAGGAGCTTTACCGTACCATCAGGTTTCCGAACAATAAGCGTGTCGAGAAATGGAATTTGCCCTTCTTTCTCTTCCTCATACGTGAATTTTACACTGTCCGTTTTGTCAACTTGGTTTAAGTGATCAGTTAAATTCTGGACTTCACCTGTTTTTATGATTTCAAGCACGTCATCCACATAACGACGCCAATACCGTGGCTTACAATCAATCGGGGCAGTCGCAATTGCTTGCTGTTCCAGGAATTCCATAAATAAATTCGCTATTATGGGGCTGACTGGGCTGCCCATCGCTGCGCCAAACCGTTGCCTATATATGGCACCTCTGAATTCAAAATATGTGGTGGTGAGAATAAATTCAAGGAGTTCGATAATATCTTCAACTTCAAGTTTGGTGCGCTTTTTGAGATCTTTGTCATCTACCAGTCTTTGTTTAACCACATCTAAAGCCTCGTTTATTGGGGTATTGGTAAACAAGGATACCACGTCGTGCGAGTTAAATATTTCATTTTCCTCGATACATACTCCACTTAAGTCCTCCGCTAATTCTTTCGAATTTTTAACTCCAAGATACTTGGCAAAGAACATATCAGAAGATCCAGAGAAGTACGAGAAGCGATGGAGATCAGAAAGAGGGGGACAAAGATCATGAATAGAGAGGAAGGCACTTATTTCCTAAGTCACGTATATGACCCACTTTTGAAGACTGGAAACAAGACCAATCACAACCGGAAGTCAGTTTCCGGAAAGTGGATCAGATGTTTCACATCTGAAGAAGTCCTCCGACGTGTAGGACGAAATATTAGAGAGTAAGTAAAAACTTACTGGTTTTGTCAAGCGAAAATTTCTAATTGGTATATATATATATTGTGTATTTATTATTTTTAATCAGCCTAAATCTCTTGTGCTGCTGTGAAAACTCCCTGCTCGCACTATGAGACCTGTCATGCCTGATACTCTTCAGTATCAACCCTCAATGTCAAATGAGATCAGTTTAGTTAGTCAGAATTATTTTGACCACTTTCCGGCCCTATTGGGAGTCCTAAGCAACACAGGACCCCAATCTTTGAGGATTATGAGTTGTAATCGGCCGTGGAAGATCACCTTGTGTTATATTTCAATACTGATGCTCGCACGTGCAGGTGACTTACATCCCAATCCAGGTCCCTACACACCAAAATTCCCATGTATGATCTGCAGCAAAGCGGTTAAATGCCCGCATGTTATGTACAACA
Organism: Amphiura filiformis; assembly: GCF_039555335.1. Classification (NCBI taxonomy): domain Eukaryota; kingdom Metazoa; phylum Echinodermata; class Ophiuroidea; order Amphilepidida; family Amphiuridae; genus Amphiura; species Amphiura filiformis. The sequence goes on along the minus strand of NW_027305490.1, from coordinate 1,490,565 downwards.
ATGTGTATTTTATGTAATGTCAATCTGTATATTAAAAATCCGGAAGTAAATCCTACTCACTCGGGATTGGTTAGTGTTACTGTTAGTCAATTTCAAGGTTGTCCGTTCGCATTGTAATTTATTTTATTGGCAGCTGTGGTCATTCAAATGAATAGCATTTCAAAATTGATGTCACAATCGCTATTAAGGGATAGGTCAAACAGGTTGTCAATTATTGTCAATATTAATATTTTGCGACAATGAAAACAGTTTACACTGGAGACACCCTATGGCACTTCCTGCAACTTGGAGAAGTCCTCCAACTTTAAAAATTTGTAGAACTGTAACTGCCCCTGAGTATAGGTACCATGTATTGTTCTCACATTTAACCTAGCACAGCTCAGGGAGATAGAGGTTGATTGGTTGGATAATAATCTTTGTTTATAAAGTTTAGTGCTTTTTTAAATTTCGAAACAAATTTGCACATATCACAGCTCTATTTATTAAATATATTTCTCTGCGCTTTTTTAAATACCAGGTGAAGCACTTGGTGCCATTGGTGCAGACAGTGTGCTGGACATTCTTGAGGAATTTGAACATAGTGAAATACAGGAGGTGAGTTGACTTCATATAGATTCCAATATTACAAAGATGAGTACATCTAATCAGGCTGTTTCAAAATTATTTGTCGCCATTCATTTTTGGTGTGTTTGAAAGCCTGCCCTTTCCAAATGCACCATTGGACCCACCTGAAATGACCAGACTGCATCCTTCATACTACATGTACATTCTGTATTGATTTGATCAGTCTGTTTCTGTTTACGTAACTTCCCTTGGGAAACTCAGTCTGGTCATTTCAAGTTTGCATTTAAAGCCCTGGCTGTGTTGTTAGTTTGCTTATAGAAAAACTGAGTCGGCATGAAATTTTTGGGGACATATATGTAATGCATCTTGCTTTCAATCAGGTTTTCTGTCTCAGTGGTATCATCAGTGCAGTATTTGTGTTTTACTAATTACTGATTGTTGCCTGTTTTATGCTAATTTGTGCTCATACATTGTACCAAAATGAGATGCAAGTGTTAAACACTAAAACACATATTTTGACACTTTTTTGTTGTTGACAATTTTGATTTTGATTCAGATTTCAGAGACATGTCAACTTGCTATTCAAAGGATACAGTGGCTTCATAGTCAAAAGAAGCATGACGAGTCATCTAAACTATCAGCAAACCCATTTGAGTCTGTAGATCCAGCACCTCCTGCAGAGGAGACTACTATTGAGACATTACGAGAGAGACTTCTAGATGAGAAGTTATCATTGTTTGATAGATACAGGGCCATGTTTGCTTTGAGGAATCATAACAGTGAGGAGTCAGTGAAAGCATTAGCAGAAGGTAGGAAGATGATTTGACTGACGTGTCATTGCTTCGAGGCTAGTACTAATTTGAAGGAGATCCCTTTATATCATCCTTCAGTAACAAAAGCATTCTGTCCTGAAGTTTCATACACTATGATATAGAACTAATATCATGGTATACTACTAATAACTTGATGAGTTTGTCACTGAAACAAGTTACATTTTAAGGTGCATGTAGTGGATATACTATGTGTATATTATTTAAAGAGTAGAACTGTTGTGGTTGCATTTTGCTCTTTAAGGGGGTAATAAACCCATTGCATTTTTTGTTGTTGGTATTTTGTGAAATGAGATAAGAAATTGGACAAAGTGGTATGCAAAATGAAGGGGCAAATCTTCTTGTTCTATTGGTGGCATCGGTATCAATGTAGCTTACATGCTTTAAAGGTAGAAACCAAAAAAGCATGTAAGCTACATTGATACCGATGCCACCAATAGAATGCGAAGATTTGCTCCTTCATTTTGCATACTACTTTGTCCAATATTCTTTTCTCATTTTTTCAAAAAGCAAAAAAATGCAATGGGTATAGTACCCCCTTAACTGAAATTCTAAAAACCATGCATTCAGCTGCTCTTGCATATCAATCAAGGAGTACATCGCTCCCTGTCAACATTTAGCAAGTGGTTTAATATTGCTGCAGACTGTTGGCAGATCACATTTTTGTAATTTTGAGAACAAAGTACAAAATATGGTTCAAACATGCATTTGAACATATTCACCAATTGATCTTTGCACAAAATGAAATAAAAGGGAATAATCCAAAATAATTAGGGTGATCACGTAACTGATGCATTCTTGAACCACATTTTGTTCTTTGTTCTCAAAATTACAAAAAATGACTCTTGTTGATGCCACAATATTCTTTAATTAGGGATGACCATCATAATTTCATGTTGCCCCTATTGCTACAAAAGAATTTTTCTGGAAAGAACTCATCAACAGAAGTATTTTGGTGGTTAAATGGTCAAAATCGGTCAAAAACTTTTCGAATTATGAATTTTCAAAGTTTCCCTTTCTGACCGGTCATTGGAACGAAATAAATTGACAAAGTCTAAAAATAGCAATGTGAGCAAAATTGGTATAAGCATATATTTACCTTTTTATATTTCTTTATTTTAATATATATTATATGCAAACATGAAACAAGCATATTGTGAAAGTTAGGCACTGAAATCATGCTTTTAGAAAACATTTGCCAAAAATCATCCATAATGGCCGAAGTGGCACAAAATCAAAAGTCCAGGTGAACTTTTTCCACAACAATATACACTACACATAAGAAAAATACTAATGTACTACAAGGGATTTTCAACATAGGAATCCAAACAATCAAGTACCAACATGCACAGCTTTGTCCTGATATCAATTCTGGGGTTTTAACAAAATGTTTAACCTCTATTGTGATTGGCAGCAGCATAAGGTATCTCTTTGATAGCTGATAATGCCCAGCCATTCAGCAAGTGGCTAATAACTGACCTTGATAGGCTTGAATGAATACTGTCATCTGCTACAAAACCATCACACTCTAGGACCTGGTCACTCCATATGCTACAGGGAGCACAGTACTTTAAACAATGGAGTGAAAGACTCATTATTGATTAGGCGCATATTTTAAAGTACAGCTCCTGTGCGTGTATAGCAGCAAGTCAGTGCAGATGGTATAAATATAAGAAAATGTTTAGGGTTGAGATCAGGTGAAAAATACAACAAATGAGCACAAAACTTCACACTTATGTTCAGAAAGGTGTCTACTTAACATGATTCGAAAGGTGTATGGAAATTCCAAAGGGAAGCTGGTGATTTAATTTTTAACTCGAGATCTACTTGTCCATTTTTTAACCTTTTTACAGAGGGTATGATAGAGGTCATAACGACAACTCTGCCAAATTACAGCTCAGTAGGTCAAGGTGTTCACCTGATCTTATTCATCTGAATATTTTGTGCCATTCTGAGCAGTGCTGCACTTGGCCACTGGCAATTAAGCGCACTGTGGCGTTGGACCAATTTTGACTCACACTTACAGAAAAACCAAATAAGTTATGTTGCTGTAATTTGCAGGATAGTTACAAAATATAATTGGCATTAACATCTCCAATTTTTACAGAAAAATTATGAAAAATAAAAGAATGAGCTCAATTTAGAAATGTCTGTGCAAGCAGTGCACAGTTGAGCTCCCTGCATGTCTATGGGAGTGTTCTAATCAAGTTGATGGTTCATTGGTCATCCCTACTTTAATTATGAAAATGTATTTCAGTGGAATATGGTGATTAAGGGCTCAATACAATGAGGGCTCAATACAGTGAGGGCTCAATACAATGAGGGCTCAATACAATGAGGGCTCAATACAGTGAGGGCTGTAAGACTTGGTTAATTACTCCATAGATTAAACAAATATTTGATGATGTAGAGCTATTATGTATAATTTTTATAGCTTTGCAACATCAACAAGTATTCAACAGCATTGTAAGTTCAATAATGTTACAATTATAGCACATTTTAGAATCTGTTGCAATTGACAGTGCCAGCCAATTTCATCACCTGCTGAACACTTTTTGTCACAAGAGGTATTTAACAATATTTAGGGAGTATAAATCAGGCCTACATGTTATGAACCCTAGAGATATGACATTAATGGTTTGTAAGGTATTCTAATTCCTTCTGTTTTATTTTCAGGTTTGCAATGCAGTAACAGTGCCCTGTTCCGACATGAGATAGCATATGTGTTAGGTCAGATGCAACACAAGGCTTGTGTCCCTCAGCTCATTGAGTCACTCAAAAAACTAGAAGAAAATGCTATGGTGAGGCATGAGTGTGCAGAAGCCTTAGGTGAGTGAGAGTTAATTCTATTACAGCAGTAGTCAATAGTTTGCAAGCATGCAGTTAATGCTTGGAGTGATTTTAAACTGACTTTCAATGCAGGGTCCACAAGGCAGCATGTTACATTGCACATGTAGGAGTCTCTCAATTGGAAATTTTACTGGAAGCAAAAAAGTTATTAAAAGGTTATTATTTGATATGGGGACATTAATATCCTATATGGCCTTTGCATATTTTATGGGGTTCAGTAACTATGTACCAGGCTATGCACTACAGGGCTGTATTGTTCTCCATCTGGTTTTTTTTTGTGCTTTTGAAATGCCTGCCTCCTCCAAACATACATGTACCATTAAAATCCACTTGAAATGAGCACACCTGTTAAACTAAAGTGTCACATATTAAGTCTAATCATTTCAAGTAGATCCAATGGTGCGTTTGGAAGAGGCAGGCTTTTTAAGAACACCAAAACATGGATGGAGAACAATCATTTTGATGTATGTGACTTTGGTTTATGGTTGTTATCAGGGATTACCAATATGATTACTGAGAAGTCTGCAAATAAAAAATGTTTGAAGAATGAAGTGAATGCGTTCAATATCAATGTTGATAATCCTGGGATTCAAATTTGAAAACATTATTTTGTATTTTTACTTCTCTGCATATTTGTAGGTTCTATAGCGCAAGATGAAAGTGAAGATATACTGAAGGAATATGCCAAGGACAAAGAAAGAGTTGTGAGGGAAAGCTGTGAGGTGGCTCTAGACATGTGTGAATATGAACAAAGTGGGGATTTGCATTATGCAGATGGATTGATTAAAGTACAAGAGGCAAAAGCATAGAATGGGCTGATAATATTAGGCAGGATTTGCACACTACAAACATAGACTTCCAATTTAGTAAGAGCTGAAGTCATTCTGTCAAGAAAAACACACTGATGTTCTATTGCTAAGAAACAGAATGTTAGCAAGACTTATCAGAGCTCTCATTGTATTGACGATGTTGCAGGTTTATATCAACAGTGACTTTGCAAAACCTTGCTATTATTATTTACAACAGTGTGCTCAGAGGAAGCTGAATGGGCATGTGACATGTCAACAAATCCATACATGTAATGCACTACTAGGGATATAAAGTAATATTTACAGTGACATAGCATGAGTCACCCTGGGGGGGGGGGGGGCACAAGACGTTTTTTCGGCAATTTTCCTAAATGTGCAACTCGATTGGGGGGCACATGCCTCCCTGTGCCCCTATGACACTACGCCACCAAGTATTTATCAACAGCAGGGTACATACGTGACCATCCATCACAATTAAGGTGTAATTAAGTGATTAATTTGTGGCTTGCACATGATCCAAACTCCTCATATAGTTACAAGTTAACAGGCAAAATTAACTCCCACTTGTGTGATTGATTATGGGAGAAAATTAAGGTGCTATGAGGAGGTACATTGTACAAGAGAGCACAGAAGAAACATTTACATAATATGTGTATGAGTGCTTCAAAATCTGAGCTTCAAAATTCGAGGTCATAAATTCAGTAAAATTAAAAGAAAGTGACACATTTTTCTTTTGTTGGAGACTATAATTTAGGCACTTGGTGAGGGGGACTTCAGCAACTTGCTGTAGTTCATTTGGCTTCCTCCATAGAGTGACATCAGTGCGTGCTCCAGTGTGCTAGTATTAAGTTGTGCATGTTGACTTAGCGTATACTTAATGCAAAGTAACTCCAGCAGTATTAACATCACTTTCTGGGGGAACCCACATGGACTAATATAGGGGTTCAGTGAGTTCAAATACACTACTCAAAATATTAAAGGATCAGACTTGTATTAGCATTTTTCAAAAACAGCATTAACATTGAAAACCAGATGAGTGTCATTTACTGAAGTCCCATGACACTAAAAAACTCAGTCAGCATCATGAGAACAAAAACAAATTCTGGGCCTTTAATTGTTTTGAGTACCATAGTGTATATGTTGCTAAAGGCTTCATATGTACTAATGTGGTAAAATCCTAAGCACTGAACTACTTTTGGGTATAATAAAACTTTCCAAGTGGTTATCACATTTGAGCATCTGTCAAAGGTATTGCTGATCCTAAATACCAGTGTGGATGGTTGGCTAGCTAATGCATAATGAGAGATATCGGTATTACAAATTTGTAAAGTATTGTCGGAAGGTTTTGGCATCTTTGGTACACATTAACTCTTACCTACATGTATTGGGGAAATTACTTTATTATTCATTCAGTATTATTGTAATAATGTTACTTATTAAAATATTTTAAATAATTTAATTGAGATAACCATGTTTGTTTCATTTTTTGTTATTCTAGTAATACATATTTTAAACAATACACTGTGCACACAAAAAAGAATTTTCCTGATAGGTCAGAGTTCAAGGTTTACCAAAATTGCAAAATACATTGCAAATTTTAATGCTGATTTGGCTCAAATGTTAGCATATCCCTTAGGGTATCCAAACTGCATTCTAATATGCAACAGCAAGAGATTTGTTGGTAAAATTAAGATTTGGTTGAAACTGGCAATCTTCCATATAAAAAAGCAATATTGTAAGATTTCTGAAAAATGTCTTGGATCTTTTTTTGGCCAATGCTAGTTTTCACTATCATATGTATCAAATTTATTTTGAGCCAAACTAATAAGGTAGCAGCACCTAGATTATGAATGTGTGTATTAGTGAATCAGATTTCTACACAATTGTAATGAACAAAAATACCCTGTAAAAGGCCTAAAGTGGTGTATTTGTGACAAAATGTGAGAATTTTGAAAACATCACATGAGATCCTTAGTTTTAATCAGCCAATCAGATTCACCAATACACACATTCATAATCGAGGTGCTGCAATGAAATAGACATTTACCTTATTAGTTTGGCTCAAATGAATTTGATACAAATGATAGTGAAAACTAGACTAATTCTACCAGCCGTCTACACTGTACATGCTGTGTTATGCTCCGTGCAGTTCAAATCGTGACAAACTGAAAATATTTAATGCGACTTTGGTCGTGCGCGACTGACTTACCAAATCTTATAATATAATTACTTAAATATTTCATTTTCTGCAGCATGAAACATCCGTCATAAATGGCAAGTCCAATTGTAATGGAATTATCAGCACCAAGAATATTAAATTGATATTTGTGTCAAATGACTTATTTAACTCTTATCTTGCCTGCATCCTTGAGGCGTTTAAGGTTAACCAATTCTCTTACAATGATATCAGAATACATAACTACCAGAAATAAAACATCAATGTAATTTTAAGGTATTTGTATTGAAACAAAAACGTCCAATATTTTATTGAATAATCATGCACGCCAATAATAAATGCAGTTAATTGGAATATATTAAAATGATTTTAACAGATTCATTCGATACATACAAAGTTAGAAAATAGGCATGAAATGTTTTGATAAGAAAATATCAATATGTATTCAAAGTCAATGCACATCAATGAAGGATAAGAACAGAATCACAGTCTGTTAATTCTGTTCGAATCACAATCAACAAAATTAATGGTGTTCTCATTGCTATTGGACACAGATATTGCATTGACTTTGAAGTGTAAGGCAAAATATGGACAAGACAAAAATAAGGAATGTCATCACAAGGCTTTTAGAACTAGGGTCAAAGTTCAGGGTCTAGATAAGGGTCAGGGGTTCAGATATTTGGGAATTGAGACAAGTAGGTAACAAGTAGGTTGAGTTTAGGGCTAGCCTAGTGGTGTCCTTATTATGTTCTTAGCTCCATAAATAACAAATTGTATCAGAAAATTACTTGTAATTAAATTACAAAAGTTGAAATAACAAAAATATATAGCATGTTTTTAATGCACTTTCCAGTATCTAAATAATTGCACAGACCAGTAAATACAGACCATTCTTATTGAGCATTTTAGAAGCTACACGTATAATAAAAAGAATCTTCAATCATACACTGAGATAGATCTACTGGGAACTTTTTAGCACACCATCACAATATATATGTCTCCTATGTGTCAGTAAGAGTGGTCTATTTGATATGAAGATATTCCTGCCATGGAAAAACACAATGTTGTTTACGTGTGAAGTTTACTTGTGGCAGTCCTATAGTATTACTTGAAATGAAACAAAGGAAAGGGAATCAAGTAAATGTAGACTGTAGAGGAAATGTGGATGTCAATTTCTATCATTTTATTCCATTTGAAATTCACCCCATGTCCCAGGGAAACTTTTGGAGTTCTTAAATTTCCAGATCCAGCAATTTTCATCCATCCAGGTAACATGGAAAGGATGTCAAAGATCTTGCTACAACAATCGTCAAAGCAGGGTAATCTTAAGCAGGAGGAAGGGCAAGTTTCAAGTGGATATGACCAAGGTTACAGCACATTCAAGATTTTAATTGAAAATTATGTCTGCATCTAACACAATAGGCACCCAAACACCCAACCCTGCTTTTTGCTATCAGAAATTACAGAAGAAACGAAAAAAGAGAGAAGATGAACAAAGAAGTTACTTGGCACCCCTTGGATTCGAACATGTGACCCCCTGCATGCCAAGCACACAATCACCGACCGGTAGCTGCCCGGGTGACGCTGCCCTGGGCAGCAATTCTGTGAGCATATAGCACTTGGGGTGATTGCATCATCACAGCCCCTGGGATTCATGCATGTGCAGTGGTTTTCAATGTAGTATTTTGTGGTATTTATGGGTGTTAGGGTTAATAAATAAATGTGTTGCTCCCATGTTCAATAAAAGTGCAAAGAATATAATCTTTGGATCGAAATAAAAAATAATTTAAATTGATATGAAATTGGTGGCATAACCTTTCTGGAAGTCATAAAAGCAGGAAAATGCACTGAACAATTGTTGATTCAAATGCAGAAGTACAAGTATAAATCATACAATGTAAAAAAATAATAACAAAAACTGTCAATAAAAATGAGTAGTGGAATATAAAAAATGAGCTGGTAATGAATATATAAATATATTGGAATATTGTCAAATAGATGGTATCAAAACAGTATAAAACATTGAAGTAGTTGAGACTTGAAAACCCTGACAACAGATATGGTTCAATGAACTACCTCCAATAATGGCATCAAATATAAGCACTTTTCTTAGCCTAAAGGCAAGCTATAGTCCATATATCTACCTCGAGTCGCCGGCACTAGCTTTGAAGTTCAGCGTGTTCTGCGTTAGCTTAGCAAGTTAGCATTACTTGGTGCAAGTACATACTTTTATGTGCGCGATCACCTTGCCACATAGCCAACGCAGCACACACTGAACTTCAAGGCTAGTACCGATGACTCGAGATTTTATACACACTGCATCTACTGTTGACAAGCTTATGTCATGATTGCCACAATTCTTTTTGACATAGTTTACTTTTTTAGCATGTTTAATGTGCGAAATTTGCCCTGATTAGTAGACTGTATTAGTCATCATCTCTCAAAGCATATTTTAAATACCCTCTTTTTTGCACAATAATTGGGCATTAATATAAAATGTTTGAGGTTTTACGCCCTCACACAGACAAAAGCAATTTAGATACTATATTAAACAATGTAATTTCACCAATATATAATTGGTAATTCAGTAACAAAGTCCACTACATTACTAATCAATGCAAATTAATGTACAGCTTATCTAACATTTTACAGAGGTATATTTTTTATTGTAAAAAGTATACAAAAAAGCTTGTTTTCAAGATTTTAACTACTTTTCAGGATTTTCTTGTAAATATCACCCCACCCTATGGAATACAATTTGAGATCACGCTGTAATGACTGGTATTTGTCTGAAACTGCAACATTATTGAAGGAAAATATTCAATATTCATGTATTTGTAAGAAATTTAAGCTTTCCCATGAATGACTTGGTTTAGTGCCCCACTAATTTAGTCAATTTGGGCAACTTATTTGTGGCAAAGTTTTTATTTTTACTGTTAAAAACATTTTTCACTAACATTGAACAAATACAATAGCACAATAATACAATGGTATGCTAAAATAGTTTACAACTTTCCACAAATACAGCACAATATATACAATTTAATAACCCGATTTCAATACAACGATGAAAATAGTATATCCTTTTTAATTTGATAAAAAGATTAGTAAAATTAAAGCATATTTCTTGCATTCACACAGATACACAGTAGTACACTTTCATATGTTTGTACTTGAAATTGTGTATGTTTTTTTCCTACAAGAGCACATATAAGTGTTGAAGGAAAAACATACACCAGATCCTTGGAGAATTATTAAACCCATGAGTATAACTGAACAATGAATCATTCAATTAAATGTGTACATCGTAGGTTCAATAATTGTTCACAGCTGTCATACATGGAGCAGGTTGCGTCAGAATGATATTTCAAGTACAAGTCATATTGATTAGAATAAGATATTTAGTAGTTTCCTAGAAGATTAGGATGTACACATTTTGGTACTTAATACAAATTATGATGGCGAGGTTAAATAATACTCTGGTTTATTAGGGTGAACAAAAATGCTCCCCAACATTTATGTGCATCGGCCAATGTGATGAAAGATAAAAATGTGTATATTCTTCTCACACAGATAAAAACTTTACATCCTTCTCACCCAGATAAAAACTTGTACACCCTTCTCCGTAGGTCACCAGGAGAGTACTATAAAATACCTTAATTTATTCTTTCAAATTAGACTTAGGGAATACTTACGAAAATACAATCAGCAAAATAATACCTTTATCATGAATACTTAAACCAACATCAAAATTTGGTTTGAGTAACTGATATTTGTTTGTGACCTAAACACCTTGCTACTGTATAACCTTAATTATAACAGTCAAACTACTGGAAACCAGACACTATTAATACTACATACCCTCAGCCTTTTCTTTTGCACAATCACTACATCTCGCTGTCACTCATTCTGGTTTCACTTGATCGGAATGGAAATCATTTCGCAAACACATTAAAGCAGCTAGTAGCAGCAATAACAACCCACAACAAAATAGACATCATTTATTGAACCATGTAGCTTTTAAATATATACAAGCTTGCTGCTTATCTTTTGGCACTTACTAGTTAGGCTGCTTGCAATATTTTAAGTTCACAAATACCATTTTGACATATTTATTAAGGGATTTTTCTTTGAAGCACATACAGGTACTACTAAAATGTATTATAAACAAATAAAAATAGAAAAAAGGCAATCGTTGTACCTTCGTTGTTCAAGTGCACCGTACATACATCACTTATTACACTAAATATTCTTGCACATAAGCTACATGATACACATAATAACATGCAATAAATATGGGCTATACACACAACCTGCAATAAATAAGTATAAAACTAAACATTCAACATTGTACACTATAAGCCTCTGCATGCAAATAAATACGGAATATTTCAAGGTTCTGATCTCAACAACCAGTATTTCAGTTTCTCATCTATCAGTATGTAGTCTCCAGTGCTAGGAGTACAGTGAGAAGTATATCTGCCTGCTGAGATCAAAAAGCTAGAAATTGATTCTTTTGGCTACAAATACACTGTATTACAAAAAGACCAACATTAGGCTAAAAAACAAGTTTGTTTCTTATAGGCCTGAAAAGCAAATGCTTTTTAAATTTTATTTTTATAGAGTCAGGATTTATTGACAATTATCCCTCAAATCACAAATATTTCTTGTCAAATCCATGCAGAGTAGTAGGTTAGATGTGGAAAGCTTGGGAAAAATCATAAGATTGATTTTCATAGGATTTATTTATTTTATATTGCTTGTAAAACAAAATTTTCATTCATATTTTGCTTGAAACTGAATTTTTGTTTGGATTTCTCAAAATAAATGTGGTAAACCTACTACTCAAAACAAAATGTTCACAGCCTACAAGAAGCAAACTTCTTGTTAGCCTTACGGCAAGATAATAATAGTATGAGCATAAAATGGGCAAGATAATACTACTACCAGTGTAAAGTTGCACAATTAATATACACATGTGCATGTACCTTTTAATCTATTAATCTCCACTTCATATTAGAAGTCTAATAGATACAAGGACCCCAGCTCTGATTATGGAAAAATAATATGAGTAATACCCTGGTTAGGTACTGAGTAAATTTACTGGACATCAGTGGTAGGCAAACCAAGGATATATATTACCGTATTCATTCCAATAAGTGCCCAGGGCACTTAACAAAGTCATTTTGGGTGGGCACTTATTTTTTATATGGTTAACCTAATTTTTTTCCTAACAGGCGTTTATTAGAGACGAATTTATGTACTTTATAAAATGCAGAAAATGTATTGCAAGTTTACACAGGACTTCTAATCCCCCAGCTATTTCCCTGTATTGACGTCTATTCGTCACTTCAACACTAGTTGACTAGTGGTACCCTTTGGCAATTTGAAAATACCTTGGGTGGGTGCTTATTGGGCCATGGGCACTTATTGGAACGAATACGGTAATTTTTTGACAGAAGGTGAATTCTGAATAAAATACTGCAATAACTTACGAATTTTGCAAATTTTCATCCAATCTCATTGGACTTCATCTGGCAACTGCAAAGATGCTTCTGTATTGATCGTAATCGGAGACTGGCCACGTGTCAGGAGCATCTTTGCAGTTGCAAGATGAAGTCCAATGAGATTCAATGAAAATTTGTCAATCTTCTTAAGTTATTCCAGTATTTTATTCATAATTCACCTTCTGTTCTATGACCTAAAATATAACCTGTTTGCTGACACTATATATATATATATTATACACACACAAGAAATAGTTAAAATTGTATAAATGGGAAAAAGGCAGGTTCAGGAAGTGTTCAGCTGATTTGGTGATGAAGAATAGCACCCAGTAACCAAGCTTCACAGTAACGTAATTACCATCAGAGAATGCAGATGAAGATTCACGTCAATTGCAAACACAATCACGTCTAAAATACAAACATACAAAATTAAAAGTTAAAACCACAAAGCCATCCCTAACTCTGATAATACATGAGCACATTGGTTGAGCATATGCAAAAGTAAACATGATAAATTGAATAGCCGGCCCAGACAAACAGAATGTGAGAGTTGGATCAACAGTTACATAATCTCTTCAAGCGTGTTTAAACCAACACAGGCGCCCAAGCTCCAACAAAGCTCAGAACTCCGCTGTGTACAACCACTGTAATAAGAACACTGAACACTTCTTCAACCCTAAGGAAGCGGTTATCCTAGATAAGGAGGAGAGGTAGTTTGAGAGAGGAGTCAGAGAATCCATATGGGAGAGAGTGGAGGAGCTCGCCATTAACAAGAAAGGGGGACTCCGCTTCCAGTTGTCACACGCATGGGACCCGAGAGACATTCCTCACCCGTCTGATGTCATCACATCTGACGTCACAACATCATCAATCAGATGCCTGACGAAGTCCGATGTTTTCGGACGCAACGTAGCAAAGTGAGTTGCAAATTTCAGTTCCAGTATTAGATTTAATTTACAAAATAGAGTTACATAACTCTGGTAAGACATGATCTCATTATTGGTTGGGAATACCCAAATGTAAGTGAACCAACTGACTGGCCATCATGTGCATATAAACTATATTTATTTATTTATGATTTGCCGCTTGCTGCTGAGTGGCGTCACCCTCCATCATGCTGCTTGTACTTTTCTGCAAGCAGAATGGCATGATTAATAAAAGCCAATGTTGTAGATCAGCACTGCCAAAAATCGTTTCCTGTTATCATAAGTCAAGAGCGGCACCGCTACCGAGTTGACTTGAATTCAACTCCTAGCTATCTGACGAGTCTCTATCACTTAGTGCAAACCAGTGGAGTGCTATAAATATTGGTTTGCCGCTGGTCACTGCTAGCATTTCTGGTGTGACTGCACAGTGAAACAAAATCGTCGGCATATATGTGGCACAGCAGCAAACGTCAGGAAAGTATAAAACCAGCATTAAATGAGAGCACCATCAGCTTCATCATTGATCAGGAGCATTAGGAGAGTTAGAAACTGATTTTGACATTGACTTTGATACCCACACATACCATAGACTGTGTTGATTTAAGCCTCTTTAGCTTCCTTGGCTGGGTCAAGTGGAGCATCTACTTCATCTCGTGGTCCATCACCTGTTGGGCTTGACTTCTCTGGAGATTCATGAAGACGAACTGCAGCTGGGTCTGCATCTGTTTCATCCTCTTTGTCAGATTTCTTTTTCTTCTTGTTCATCTTTTTGGAACTTTTGCTCACAAATTCCTGGAATGAAATAAATAGAAAGGGAAGGGTAATTTTATGAATTTATACTAGTAAAATAAGATTGGGTCCCCAAAAACAATTATGTTAGCATCTTACCCTGGAAGATTTACTGACCTACAACCTTGAAGTTCAATATCTTACACCCCTAAAAGATTTGACATATATATGACCCCTATACTTTGGCCTGTGACCCCTGTACCTACCATGAGTGACTTGTCCATAAAGTAAGGTTTCTCTGCAGACCCATCATTGATTCTAGTGTCTTCACAGAAGCAGAGGAGCAGTGTATCTACAGCCATCTGAAAAGGTTAAATGTCACATGTATAAAGGTCACAAAGTTGTCCTCAGCAGTAAGTGGAATGAATGACACATATTAATTATACTGCAATATATTTGACAATCTCCTTTAGTTATTGTTCATTCAATACTAGACTCTCAATGTTCCTCAACAAAAATTAATGTTACAGAAATGTGCTGTATCTTTATAAAGAAAAAAATAGATAAATGGATTGGTGTAGACAAGTGCCTTGCTAAATTTGGCTAGATAAAAACAGACTGATTTTCAAGGATTATGTTGATTTTTGTTGCTTAATTTTCTACTTTTCTTGTTGGTTCTCTGAATCAATTTCTTGTGCATTGATTTGAATATGTGTTTTTCATTATAAAGCGCTTATTCTCAGTAGAGTGCTTAATAAATGTTTGTATAGAATAGAATTAATATAAAAGCGATTAAAGGTCTTTGCACCTATTGAATCAAGGCCAAAATAAAATACAACATAGTACACGCTTTGCCACTGCCACAAATGTAGCAAAAACTTTGCCGCATCTTTTTCCGCACCAGCATAAATTTCCCAAAAACATCAAAATGACAAACAAAGCTTATCATGTAAGCACAAAATTGTAGCAAAGAACCAAATCTTGCAGAGGAGAAACAAATATCGCTGCAGCAAGCCAAAAAAGCAACAAAAATGCCTGAATAATATACTATATAGCCTTCATCGTGCTTTTGATCAAGTGTAGAATGATACCAGTGTGAAATTTGTTTCTGTGCAGCTTCAAATTGTCAGTGTTCAAATGGGCACATGCGATGTGTGCAGAAAATAGCACATTGATGTGAAAGACTGTACAAGGTCAATAAACATGTAATTAGCTATGTATTAAAATTGGTGGGTAAAAGTAGATTGCATTGCAGCGCATGTCCTTGTATCATGAGACCAAGGATTCTTGCTCTAGCTTTAGAAGATATTGGATGATCAGAATAGTGGGCCTATATATATTCAATAAACCTTCAAAATAGTTGACTTTTGGAATATGTTTTTGCACAGATAACATTTGGAATATTTAGAGCCTTTGTGCATAAACCAAGCACCATACGTGTATGTAATGTGATCAAGTAAAATGAGTCTGATGTCGAATTAAATACCATCTTTTTATATTTCTAATTATTAGTAATATTTCACTTGACTTCAATGAAAATCCCATGTTTCCATCACCTTTTGTTGGAAAGTTAAGGGGTTACCTAAGCAATTTTGACACATTTCTCCCATCTCTACGAACTAGAATTTCCAACTTCTGACTCATTTTGCTTGGTAACATCACATATGTTAAACAAAATACCAAACACAGAGCTGCCAAGACAAAGTTCATCTGCACCTGACCAGCTTGAAACCATGTTTGCATTATACATGGTGTCCTGTTTGGATGGCATGTTTTGCAACTGGAAGGCAAGACAAATGTGACATGATCAAGGGGAATGAGTCACATGTCGGCAATTTTCAAGTTTTTAACAGCATTTTCTGGCAGTTTTTGTTTGAATGCTGCATTTGATGCAAACCCCATCAAAATCGGACATCTGGTTACCGAGTTATGAGCAATTTGTCAATGGCTAAAAACAATATAAAACAAAAGAATTTGAACACTGTTTTTACCAATATCTCAAAACCAATATTAGCAACATCCGACTTCATTCACCTTGATCATGTCACAAATTATCTGTATCAAATCACAAGTTGCATGCCCATGCTTTAGCACTTGCACCATTGTCACCATGCAAACTATTTCTGAGTGGCATCAAGACGTAATCTCAGATATCAATGTTTCACTCCAAACAAGTTGCCCTGTTCAACCTAACATACAAGTTGGCATAGCAGGCAACATCAGCAATTTACTTTTTGACATCCATCTCAAATGTTTGCGTTGACACACATAAAACAAAAGCAGGGTTCTCGCTATACAACAGGTTACCTTAAGTTTGTAATGTGGAGCATTAGGCAATGCAAACCAGGAAACTCATATTCTTTGATGGCCAGCAGGATTTACTTTTATTATTCCTGCTGGTAACCTATAGGATATGGACATCATGACACATTTAGCATAGGATGTGCATATTCTAATCCACTACACAGATTGGAAGAAGCAGACTTTTCAATAAACATAGAAACTGGTGGTTACCAATCATTTTGATACAGCCTGCATGTGCATATGTGGCACACTTTTTGAAACTAAAAACAAAGGAACACAATTCTGATGAAAATGTGATGCCGGTGCCACAAATCAAAAAACTTTAGTGTAGTTTAGTTGTCCAATTTTGTTGTGAAAACCGATTTAAACTGCTTTCATTTCAGAATATGAATGGACAAGTGGTTAGGTTCATTTCAATCAGCAAGCAATATTTAGCAATATCATCAATCATTCACACAAAAGATAAATCAAAACTCTATTATTTACAAACAGCAAATTTACACTTGTGCATTCCAACACATTTTCCAGCCAGATTTTCAAATTCCTTTGTAAAGATTTTGATTGGTACGTAGTGTTCATAAGATATACCAATGAAAATTTGTCCATTCATCTTTGGTGAACCATGGAAAAAAGCATGGGTGCTCCTGCAGTACCTTCAGTAACAGCCAAGGAAGCTAACAGAGAGAACACTGATTGTATTACAAAAGCCTCATATATAATGCTATGGAGAATCTTCCAAAATTGATTGACACAAACACAAATGCTGCAATTTTGGGGGTTGAGAATGTGCACAATGTAGATTTTCACAAACACACAGCACCTATCATGGATTGGACACAAACAGTTCAGCACACAGCAAAATGACCACAATGTTTTACCTTCATGGTTGACATGCAGAAATAGAGAAGTATGCATTCTCCATAAAAGCTCAATAATATGTCAGCCATAAACAAGATGCACAATGATGCTCATCATTCCAAAATGGCCACATCTCACCTTTGGCACCAAAAACGTCACTCGCATTCAACATTTAATCCTTGACCTACCTCATACACATTAAAGAATGCAGAAGCTGTTAAGTATGCAAATGTACATCCAAGAAATAGTGATACAGCATAAAACAGGAGGTCCTGGTCAAGCTAGAGGTATAGAAATTTAAGTATGAAAATATGTAAAATATAATTGTTAGTATTTATATTATTGATAAATATCTTCAATAGTGTGTGCTATCCATGAGGTCTAAGCTTATTTGGCATAGTGTGTTTGGTTGCTTGGTCTAGTATTTTGTCAGGCACTAGTTTGTAAGTGTAACCTTTGCTCATTTATAGCTGATTATATTTCTACAGATTTGTCATCAAATAATTAAGTCACTGAAACAACAAGCCACAAGGTTAGGTCATGAACAATGACACCCTGTCAATTATACAGCATTGTAGAATGCTGTCTATTTGAATGCAACCAAACCCAGCCAATCAAATAAGCTTAACCCTTTGAAGTACATCATGCATCAAATTGTGATCATTTAAGTAGATTAACTTCCATATCTTACAACAATTTTTGTGTTAATCTATACTACCTGATTCACTTTTGACACATCATGTTCGCCACACTTAAGTTCTAGGCATACAGTACCCTCCTACCTCATATACGGATAAGAAGCAACTGGCAAATATGTAGGCAAATATACTACCAATGCCTACAGGTATGGCATAAAAGATCAACCGAGGATCATCCTGGAACTGTGATAACATAATGACACATGGAACAAAACACAATGATAATACAAGCATACATTTACTAAATCTGCAGTGTCCACTTTTCATTACACATGTGACCAAATACATTTGAATAGAAGTGATATATGTGACACAATCGATCTGGTCCATGGGGGCCAAAGGCGGCACATTTGAAATTGAGATAAAGGCAAAAATATGGACTAAAAGAACAATAAAATACATAAGAAAATAGACATCTCAAAACTTATTAACTTTTGAACCAAGTGTGCTAGACCTTTGGTGTTTTCAGTATATGATAGTATAATGTTTGTATAAGGTTATAGTTATAGTAACTCAATTGTCAAAAATGCCTCCTTCCCCTAGCCCCCATGGACCAGATCGTGTCACATATGTACAATGTAAATGACAAAAGATGAGATGATCTCTTCTTTTTTAATCGTTAATTGAAAAGGAATAAAACATTGAACTAAATACTGATTTATGCATTCAGCTGCAATTTCTGCAGGCATTTCAGGTTTTTTTTTTAAAAATTTGTAACAGCATTTTTTATCAGTGTCTTACATGTATATTGTTTTTCATTGTGGTAATGTTTATACCATATTTTGCCCTGATGTGGCAGTGACATCAGTGCCCATTTCATTGGGCGCATCTATAAATCGCGTACACACATACGCCCTTAAAGCATAGATGCACATGAAACAGCTGCCCTAACGTGTTGATGTCACTGCCACATCAGGGTGGAAAATGGTATAGATGAACTTGCTACAATTGAAAAGCACCAATAAACGAAATTCATAATCATTATCAGTCCCAGAACAGTGCCACATATGGAAAGTATGACCTTTGACATTGACTGTACAGCAGCAGGTGGTGATCTAATGGGAAATTGCAAAGATCAAGAAATCGCATTGCTATCAGCCACATAAATGACTAGAGTGGGCTCTCCACTTGAATTGGTTAATGCATTAGAATTTTGACCATACCCCAAAAAAAAAAATTAAACTAACCAGAAAGTAAAGGATAGGACACATATACTGATTCATGTGCATTCATACTTGTACCTTGGATGACCTTATGGATTTCCTGGCCCAGCGAAATGACCACATCGGAAAATAATGAGAAACCCAGTGCACTTATTGACCTGTGATGGTATGCAATACTTATGTTCCATATAAAAATTGATGTGAAATTACATTAAATAAAATGCATGGAAATATACATAAGCACAAACACACCCCCACACACTTCAGTTCAGAACTGAACTGAACCCCCGCACACTAACATATAGTCAGATTCAGACACATACAACAAAGTCTCACACACACACCCCACTCCGACCCAAATCCACGCACACCCCCACACTTGCACTTCCACACACACTAATCCTTACCCCCATGATTAGTAATCCTGATACTGCAGTCAATGCTACAACTGTAAGCTTGCCAAGAAACAAGACAAAGTCTCCAACACAGTTGATGGCTGCCACTCTTAGACTGTTTGACAGCAAGATTATAAGTGCCTGTAAAGGAGAATGTGTAACAATCTGGTTAAAGGAAATCTGTACCATAAACTAATCAATGGCTATATAGTTGCAGTAATGATAAAAACGACAAACAGTAAAAGTCCCAAGCTTATATACGTCCAAATAAAGGAGAAATTCTTAATTCCTTACGACAATCAGAATGTAATCCATGGTGGCGGCCATAGTGATACCCGATGTATTTTATTACGCTGTAACGGTACCCCGATTTTGAAACCAGCGAAATCTGTGCCACCAGCACTCGCGCTCGTGAACTTTGGTGACACGAAGCGAATACTACCAAAGTTCAGATTCAACATTCGTTCAAAAGAAAACGCGACAATTTTTACCCATAAAACTACAGAAGAACATAAAAAAATGTATTTCAAGTAATATTTATGATCAACAATGTCTTTTGAGAACGAAAAGTAAAAACAGCACTAAAAACCAAAATTCGCTGTGGGGGTCGCGAATGCCATAGCACCGCACGCTCGCCACGGGTCTGTGTGAAAGGTTACACTGTACGCTTGTGGCAGAAAGGAGCTATCATGGCGGCTTCCATGAATCGCAGAAACGAAGGATTAAAAGTGCTTTTTCTTTGTTAGGAATATTCCGAAATTCATATAGACCGTCTGGTATGTTTAATTTAGGGGTATATAACTATATTAGCCATTGATTAATTTATGGTACAGATTTCCTTTAAAGACAATGTAGGTTATTTTAGATGTTTTTTCTCTTTTAATAACATTTTTAAACTGTAGACTATGGGGGAGAGTGGGGAATGTTGAGCTGTCTTCTTCATACATCACGGTTTGAAGTTTGGAAATAGTAAATGATAATTAAAATCTTGGGCAAGAGAAACAGCCCACAGTATACCTGACTGACGGTTTTAAAATGGTCAACTTCTTGAAGTGATTTGGAAGGGATATTGTAGTGGCTGTAAATTGAAAATACAATGCTAGGGGTTTTTGAAAACCAAGGTCTGCTTCAAAAACATTTTGATACATTAAGGTCTGCTTCATAAAACAACACTGATACAACGTAAGTAATAATTAATACATAATGGGGTTATAACTTATTGCAAAAGTAACGATCAGTAAAGGGTATCCACAAATTTTGGATGATGACTTAAAGGACAATTGTTGTGAAATGAACCCCACATCAAGATATCAATAAACCAGGATATCCAATGCACTTACCTTTCTAGCAGAGTTACAAAAACCACCTCCTTCAATAGCTGTAAATGTTGACAAAAGACAAAATAGTTCATGATTAATCTAAATTCGGTATAATAGCTCAGGGTCCTAGTATACTAGTGATCATGCCTGTGTGCATGTGCATGGTGTATTGGCACAATACAGCCATGCATGCTGCATTAAAAACCTAATGATGAACATGCAAAAGGTAAGCCAGTCAAACATGCACAACAGATTCACACACAGCTAATTGGAGTTTACTGGCTGGTTAAATTGTAAATTGCATTACATACGTAGATACTTAAACAAAATGTCACTCGGTATCATTTTCTACCGCTAACTTACCTATAATGATGTAGGCATTTTCATTGATGTATTTCAGGAATTTTTCTAAGCAATAAAGGCAGCAAGATAAACACTTCAAAACACACTTAGCTACTTCATTTGCGCTGTCCTTTAACCTGCAGAAAAATAAATACAATGTGAAATTTAAATCTCACTTTGCACCTGGGAGTGGGCACTATATGGCCAAATATGGTACTTAACCTGCATTGGTTTTAATTAAGATATTGTAATTGTTGAAACCTTATTCCTTTCTTCTAGTCTTTCCCCATTTTGATTTGTCACTTTCTTCATTTCTTGTCTTTTTCAGTTTTTGTTGCTAATGTTACACTTCACTGCATAAACGCAGAAGTGAGGTACTGATTAGCTAATTGAATAATGATACAAGATTTTGGTATTGCATTCAATAACAAAGCCATGTAGCACTGTGCGACTTGATTCTTTTTAATGTGATAAATACACCAAAAAGCTGCTCAAATTTCATCTTTTCCCTGACATGTAGTCTTTCTTTTCCCCGACATGTAGTCTTTCTTTTCCCTGACATGTAGTCGTTCTTTTTCCTGACATGTAGTCTTTCCTTTTCTCTCTCTCTTTGCACGCCTTACATCCTTTGGTAATTAGGCGGCTTATACAGATCATGTCAGTCAGTCAGTTAGTTATCTTTGCATAGTTCTTAACAATAACTTACTTGTACTGAATGTATAGCAGAATAGCCCTGGGTATTTTCACAAGTAAAATAATGAATGCACCAAATACCATAGAACCCAAATGGTAGCTAGTCAGTCTTCCAATGGCTTTCAGGATTGGAGAACTGTATTTCTTCTTTTCTCTGTGGGAAAGATGAACATAAGCGATATATTTTAATGTTTAGAAATTTCGCTTGTATTTACAAAGACAATGGATGCTGTAATAGATACATTTGTGCTACAATGTTCATTGCTGATGCTTACATGTATGCAGCAAGTCTTTTGAACTCTTGAAGATGTTCACTTGCATAAAAAGAATTATGGTCTAGGACTGAGATTGCCATTCCTTTATAATATCCTAATCCAACCGAAGGTCAACAAAAGTGACCAACAGAACACACCTATTTCCTGTACCTGTTACAACATCGGATGTCTCGCACATATCATACGGGTACATTGAGAAATTCAAGATAAGTTAAATTGCTCATTTTAAGAAATTCTGTGCTTACCTGGTAAAGTACCAATCAGCTACACTAGCTGCAATGACGAATTGATGGCATGCCAAAATAAATTCTGCTGTCCAGATAAACCCAACAGCATGATACCACCAAAAAATGTCTGACAGGGGAAGGAGGGTCATAGGTCACATATCCTGTGTCATTCATCACTGTGGGATGACCTTTGAATAAAAGAAAAAATAACTGTATGTTAATTATAATTACCACAATCAACTATGTTCAAATGTCTTGAGGCTTAGTAGTAGAAACTTATATAAACATTAAGAAATTACTGCAGAAAATACACAATAAATTTCAACCATTTTATAATTTGTGCATCTGATAATGGCAAACCAGATTATTTTGATAATTAAATTCAACATGGGTGCATCTAATTATGAAAAATAAAATAAGAACTTGAATAGTTATCCCTCATCCTGTCAACCCGTGACATCATTGCCCAGCAGTATGCACACAAATTATGGCGATTTCCATTGTATTTGCCCTGCAGTGTGCATACGCATCATAGTTTGCTCAGGGCACATGCATTTTAAATCGCTCACCACATTTCACATAGTACAAGAAAGCCACTGAACAGTGTAGCGGTTCGTTCAAGCATATTGATAGACCAGTCCCTCGCCCTGTTGATAAACAATGATGTCAAGTGGTCTATTCATTTAAGGAAATTCGTAACTTTTATATATGGGTTTTGAAGACTAAATAAGTATGTTTTACAATGAGACCCATACCCGTTCACACCAAAAATGCCTTCATTCAATGAAGATTTTGTCCAAATTCACATCCAAAATTAATCAAAATCAAATTAAATCGTACATGTGTGGTTGCCTAGAGATGAAGTACAGAAACTGACAAAACACACAGTACTTCTCTTAATTGAATGAAGTGTTCACACTACAAATTTGCGTAATTTGATTAAGCGAATCTAATGAGGCACTTTAGCTTCATTCCATCTTCTTAAGTTAATGAAGATTGAATGAAGAGATATGCATTCATATCAGAAAAACTCCCATCTTTAATCCTCATTGAATCTTCATATAATGGGGTCCCATATTGGTCATTGAATTTACCTGTTGCAGATATGAAAACAAAGACAGCAGCCACATAGATGAAAAACACTGCCAATATGAGGAATGTCCAAACAGGTTGTATCAGTAATAATGGCATGGCTGATAATGCCTTCCCAGCCTGATGATACAGCTCAACAGTGAATGCTATACGCTTCCTCATAACCAAGATGACCAGGCATAGGATGACCTGAAAAGAAAGAATAGCAGTGTTTTTAATATCTTACAAGTAGACATGTAAACAACATAGCTGATAATGCCTTAAGTAATTTGATGGATATCCATAATACTTAAATGAATTTGATGCAAATTTGTTTTTAAACAGATATACATTCTTTGTTAGTACAATATAGTAGTATATTTTTGTACATTGAGAACATATACTTACAGTAAACACTGTTGCCAATATAGAATATATGAGGAAAGCTTGGACATTTCGTGAAGCTGCATCAAGTTGTTCCAACTCGGGTAATTGTTCAAACATGTCTTTCTTCATTTTCCATGTTATCCAGAGGGCAACAGTACCAGCTACAAAAGGAGTAATACATGTATAATGTTACTTAATCAATTCTAATACCATAAAAATTGGGCTCTTTTGCCATGGGTAAATTTCACATACAAACAGAGAGGTCCCTCGTCTGAAAATCTCAAGAATTAAGGGTCTATGACCTTATTTGCTGGTGGGATTTTTACCGGAGCACTTTTAGTCTGTGCCTAAAATTTCAGTTATGTCAAGAGGTGAATCTTTACGGTATCTATGATCACAATCTGCACACACCCTAAAAATCCAACATAGATATGACTAATAATAATAATTGCAATGAAAAATGTGTGCCCAATCAATTAATGATAGCTATCAATACTTCTAATTAAAGAGCTGACTTTTCTTCTGTACTTTAGTTCCTGTTAAGTCAAAATGTGTCTCCATTCCCATCTTGATCAAATATTCCCATCTATTGTACAAATTTAGGATTGGATGTTTTAGTTAACATCAAATAAATAGGCTAAATGTTATTGCTGTTGTTATACAATGTCTTTTGATCGAGTTGCAATTAATTTAAACCCTATTAAATAAATTGCAAGATCAGTTGCAATGAATGGCTACACTTACAAATGTATACTACTGAAGGGGCAATATATATGCAATTCATATTCAACCATTTTGTTATCTATGCTATAATTAGAGAATAAAGGTATTGTTTTAGCCCATGTTGTGCATCTATCGTCTCATACAACACGGGCGACATCATTATTTTAAGTAAAACAACAAGGCAAAGCCGAGTTGTTTTACACAAGAAATAATGATGTCGCCTGTGTTATATGAGACGATAGATGCAGGACGACAGCTATGTGGTGCATATAACAAGTGCTATACACTAAATGCATAAACATTGTAATACTTATGCATTATGACACCATTATCATTTACAAATCACCATGATTGACAATCAAATATGGCAAAGTAACATGAAGCCATAATGGAGTGAGAGTTCTTCTGGTTTAACTTCTTTGAAATTGCAGCAAATAACACACAAAAACCTTACTGTCCCAGTCCATTGTATGATACTTACCAATAGACCCTACAACTGATATGATGTATATCAACCACACCACTATCTGTGCTACGATGTGAATCAGGAATACCATTAGGAAGGCAAGAACTGAAAAGAAAACAAATAGGGATAATTTAAATAGTGAAAAAGAACTTGGTCACTGAGGAGAGTCACAGTCACAATTTCATTTTTTTTCCAACCCTGTAATAAATTAAAGGCTCTATCTGTAATTCGCAGAATCAGAAAATGAAAAAAAAAAAAGTGCATTGTAAAGAGAATGGCTGTGCTAATATACCCTGCAAATATGATAACATCAAACCCTGCAAATATGATAACATCAAACCCTGCATTGCCCTTGTAGAACATCTTGTCCCCCACCCCCCTTGTGGAATGATGGCTGATGTGATATTTTCGATTTTTAGGCCTTCATTGACCATTTGCATTAAACTTTGTCCCCTTCTAAAAAAATCCTGGCTATACCATTGATTTCAAGTGACACTTACCCAATGCAATAACACACATGGCCAAGATAGCCCATCTTGCCATGTACACATCAGCTAGAGCTTTAGAAATCAATTCTGCAGAATTCAATGCCTCAATTACGTTATCAATAAATTCACGTACAAACTCTTCCAACTGCACAGGAACACAGCGATTGATAATATTTTTTGCTGCATGGGAAACGAGAAGAAAAAAAACACATGGGAAAAAACATATTTTAGCATCTGATTTTACAGTTTGTTCTACAATTTTGACATGAATTGGAATATGTTTATAATGTTTCAAAAATTAGACATAGTTCTTGTAAAGAGGCCCCATGAATTACCACCTCCAATCCTACAATGTGCTGTACAGATTGAAGTTTCTGAATTAAATTCAAAAGGGCATGGGATATGCTGCTGACCAAGTCAAAAAATTAAAACAGCTAAAATAACAACTTTAAAATAGAGAATGTTACCCAGTACCTTAATGGTCTGGAAGCTGAAGAAAGATTAAGTCTGTTTTGCACTAATATGCTAACTGCTAATAATAACTGCTTTTGATGCAAAATATGTCAATAACGAGTCTTATATATCAGATTTTTGCTTTCATACCTTTCATAAACAACTTCAGGACAAGGTCCATCCAAACCTTGGTCTGCTGTTGGATATTCGCTAGTATCTATATCATAACGACAAAGTCTTGAGCCAGTTTCAGTGGCAAAGTCTTTGACTTCTTCATTAGTATTGAGCATCTCATCTGGACATTGACTCACACATATCTCCATGGAGCGTACTGGATCACGGATGTCCATAAAAAACACACGACTGCAGGATTAAAAAACAAAAAATAATGGCTATTTATAAACACTTTACAATCTTCCATCAATTTTGTTTAAAAAATGTGATGACAATGATAATACTAATCATTTTGCATAGAATCCAACTACAAGGTCCACAAATAGAGTGGCTAAACAAATTGTACATCATATAAATAAAAAAATACATTTTCAATACACAACTCCTATTCCCAATATTTGACACGATCTGGTCCATGGGGGCCAAAAGGAGGTATGTTTGAAAATTGAGTTACTGTAATTATTACATTATAAGGATATCATTTACTGAAAACATCAAATGTCTAGCATACTTGGCTTTAAAGTTATGAATTTTGTATGTTTATTTTCTTATGTACCGGTATTTTATTGGTTTTTTACTCCATATTTTTACCTTTATCTCAGTTTCAAATCTGCCGCCTTTGGCCCCATGGACCAGATCGTGTCACATATTAGAGTGGAATTTAATTAAAGGCTCCCCAACATGTCTACAAAAGTTGTAACCCAACCCCAGCCAACAAAAAAGTCTTATTAAATTGGGTCTGAAACCATTTAAGCAAACAAGTATGAACATAAATTGTATAAGCAAAAATTAATGTAGATATGGCTAATAGAGGATAACAATACCAATGAAAAATGAGTTCCTGAAAAATGAACAAGTTTTGGCATTCAGTGTAATCTTATGCAATATGTATATCAAAGGCCAAATTGCTAACTTGTACAATTTATCATGATGCATAAATACAGACATGAAAACTGATCACAGCATAAAACACTGAAAAGCCACAAATTTTATCGATTGTGGTATTGTCATACAGGCTATTCTATGGCTATTTCTTCACCCTCCCTCTGAAATTGGAGTAAAGGTTGCTGTTGCAGTGAATGGGAAAGTTAACTGAATTTGACAAAGCAGTTGTGAAAAAGTTCCAATTTGTAAAATATTGTCTAGTTTGATATTCTCTCAATTTCTGCTCAAAAATGTTAATCCAATGTGTCAAAAAGAAAAGAATGAACAAAAACTGTAATTTCCCAATACAGTTTCACATTAGACAGATTAGGTAAGTTTTTCACCATTTCCTGTGAATTTGATGAAGAAATGGGCTATACATCAAAAAAGCCCAAATATACAAGTTTTGCACAATTTCCTGTAAATTTGATGAACTAGACTACTCCAAAACTGCTCACATCCTTGAACACATATTTTAACCCGAGGCACATAGATCATAGATCCAGATTTAAGGGTAGACGAGGAGTTGTTGGTCGAAGCAACCAAAAAAATCGATTTTCATTCTCTAGATCAATAAATTATTGACAAATAACACCTTGATGTTTTGCAAAGGTTCATTCTACAAATTATATAATTTGAAAACTTGCTTAATTTATTGTTGTTAATGAGTTATGTACATTTTACAAAAGTGTTGTTGTTTCAGCCCTCTTTACAACATAACTCAAGAACCACAGGACCTACAAAATTATTTCTGTGACATTTGAATTCTTCTACACGCTTGCAAGGAAATGAGCAATGCAATTTTTGCCAAAGCTCATTACCATTCGCAAGATGTTGTGAACTACCAAATCGCAACACTTTAAAATAGTGTATTACCTTAATTAGACTGATTTTGTGTCATTAGCACAAAAATGCCCAAATCTGAATATGAATAGAAAGTGTGCTAGATGATTAAATCACTGATTGGGGGAATTATTTGAGATTTATTCTGTCCTCTTTTGTTAATCTGTTTACAGTAAAACACTTAAATTTCACGAGGTATTAATTTCACAAGGACCTGAAATTTGCAAACTTAAATCCCCCGTGAAATAAAAAGTTACATTGAGTCATTGAAACTAACAATAAATCATCTGGATTTGTGAATTGAAAACCCTAAAAAATCCTACTTTTTCTCAATTCGCAAAATAAAGTACCCGCAAAATTTAAGTGTTTTACAGTACATGAAGGATACACTTAAATTGGCTATGCATGATAATTGATATAAAACAATACTATTTCATTCGCATAAAATCACAGCCCACAGGAATTAGACCTACATTGTACACAAACTAAAGAAGCAAAGATGTACATGCAGGATCTATAATGGTCCATGTAATTATTCAAAAGACAACACCAACAACAAATGCAACCCCTCTTGGATATGACTTGCATATTTACACATATAACCACACCCCCATATACACAACTACTTCAGACCAGCTGGTATAACCTTTATAAGTAATTAGTGTGTATAACATCATTTCCTATTTGATGGCAGCTGCTGTCAAATTTAATTGATCAAGTACTCATTGAAGGTCCGCAATTATAATGCTGTCATCCACCCAAGGATCTAACAGGGATATTTCAAAAAATTTCTAGCAATTAAAAATGTCATGCCTTTCTAAAAAACACTTGAAAAAGAACATTATAACAGCGTATAAGGTGCAGTATGATTTTTGTAATCTCATTCTTATATTGTATGTAAGGTCATTAGGTCAACATCTATATAGCAGTCTAGCAGCTCATATCATACCTTGTAAAGTCATAGTTAGAGGAGAACCCTTTGGAATAAGCACATATATTGGGGGTTCATGCAATTCCCAGTCAATCTCATTTCTACTTACTTTGTTTTTTAAAGAACAGAAATACTATGATGTTTATTCTGCAGAAAAGGCATGCATGTCCATCTGAGTAAAGTCATAGTTAGAGCAGAAAAGGCATGCATGTCCATCTGAGGTCAAGTATGTTAACCTAATGGTTATTTTACTGCCAAACTAGATTTCAAATTTGACATCAATGCATGAAAACATAACTTTAGAGTTTGCTGGCAGCCCTACATGTATACTAAATGCATGACAGAATCAATATGCTAATATTTATGAATGCTCTTTTTTACTTGCAGAATATTATGAAAGGCTGTCACGTCAAGTTTAGTAGCAGGTTGAGGTTAATCACTACTTATTTAATTACATAATTTATATTATCAAAATATTGATTAGCTGGTCTTGCATTTTGGGTATGATGTGAATGTGGTATATGGTAATATTTTATTAGGTAATATTAATATTAGGGAGGGCGAGTTAGCACAGCGGTAATTCCCTCGCTTTGCACCACTGAGGTCCTGGGTTCAAGCCCCGGTGCGGCCCAAGGACTCATGTGCACTTGGTTTATCCCGATTCCATGCTTGCTCTCGCAGGTTTTCTCCGGGATCTTCGGTTTCCTCCTGTATCGCAAAAATCGGTGATTAGTTGTTTGGTCATCAAAAACTTCCTTCACCCAATGGAATTTGGGGAGCAGCACAGATAATTGGTGGATGTTACAATCTAAATGCGGATAGGTGTGCGCCGTTCGGCAGCAACCTAGTTGATGCGATCTGATTGTGATGATTCACCATTGCAGCGAAATTACAGCACTTTGAGTCCTCTAAGATCTGGAGAAAGGCGCTTTATAAATCCAAAACTTATTTTTATTTATAATATTTCAGTGTAAATAAATGATGCACAATGTGGTCTCTGAACTTAATATTTTGACTTAACTGTCAATGTATTGCTTTGCCAACAACTTATCGACATCAGATCTTGAGATTTGCCGATTGTCTACAATGTAAGTTCTACTCGACAACAGCCCTACTTTCTAAGTAGCTCAAAAGAGCCATGAGTATTTGCATGTGTGCAGTCTAGTCACACTTACCTTCTATTAGACATATCCATTCCAGATAGTTCTACTCCCTCTATGGGTTCATTCTCCATACTGCATATGTTACCAAAACTATCATAGCCATAAATGATGCGGAACACATTACCAAAAAGGATGGAGTAGGCTGCTATCAGCAACTTTTAGGAAACACATGAAGATGAAGATTATCAATGTATGCACACAAAACGTTTTTTCAAAGAAAGAGAATATCTATGGTCATGATCTGTTCCACAAAGTTGGAAATTTTAGTTATTGCTATCCCTAACTTGCTCAGTATATTTATAACTTACTGTTGTTAAAATCTCCAAATCTGTGGGATACTTGGTTGCAATTTTATGAACTGTTTGTTTTTTACTTTTTTTGCTCCTTATTTTTGCCTATATCTCAATTGCATTATTGCCGACTATGGTCTGATTGGATTGGAAGGTGTCACATTTTAAGTTTGGAATGATCACTATTAATTAAAGGGCTACCTTATCTTAGTAAAGGGTCGATTACATAGAAGTATGGTATGTTATACATCATGTTTGATTGTACTTATGTAAAATTGGAATCTTTCTAAAATATCCAATGGTCCAAATCTCATAAAGTAACCCACATGTACATGTACACACATATGTATGTACAAATATTAGCCCAATTTAAGTTGTGCATCAATAATACCACATATCGTCAGCCTGCTACGCTAATTGCCTTAGAAGTCATTTTTACATGTTTCTCATTTGCAATTTTGATTTGCTGAGTATAGTGAGTAATAAACCCATTAATCAAATTTCCAGCTTCATTTTTCATTAACTTGTGGAATCCATCTCTTTTGATGTATTCCAATGAAGAATGCGGCTGGAAATTTGATTAATATTATGGGTTTATTACTCAGAAAATCAAAATTGCAAATGAGAAACATGTAAAAATGACTTAGGCAATTAGTGTAGCAGGCTGACGATATATGTCTGTCAAATGTCACTCTCATTGACGCATGGGAAATTGCTGGAGGAAACCTCAAAATGTTGCAATTTCTGTTTTCAAATTCTAAAAAAGGAAGTAGCCTTGAAAAATAAAAGGAAGCAGGCAGGGACAAAAAATAAACATGATTTGTTTTAAATACTCTCATATGAATTCCCACATCTAAAGTTTGTTCGGTTTATATACGGCGGAAAAAATAAGGCTCATAACACCGTGTATTGATATATAGAATGGCATCCATGCGGTTGGATGCAATGCTTACGCTAGTTGTGCGTTGCATAATGTATGACCTGCGCTTGCTATATGTGAATTTACGCAAGTGCGCAGTAACAAAAGCCGAATAATTTCCACTTAATAAAAGCCGAACAAAGTAGAACAAGCCAAACTAGACTTACCATGCCAACCCAGAACACAATAAATAGAAAACAGCAAAGGATATCTGTACAAGAACGCTTTGCTATTGGCTGTAGCTTGCCACCATCTGGCTCCTATTATAGAGAGAAAACAGAAACAACAAGTTAAGGAAAGTCAATCATGTTTACTTTCTATTGTTAACTCTGTCAGTGATGAGATTTTATGATGATAGTTTTTTTTATCTTTTGACAGTCATAGTGTTACTGTCTATGATTGCGACTATTTAATTTTCCGTTTCACATAGTGACATACATGTATAAGTTAGCTATATCTTATTTTAATAGATTATTCCTAAAACAATTATATTTCAATTTCAAATGGAATCGGGCCACTGAAGATAACAGTGGAGGAGTATTGACTCTGTTATTAGTAATATATCGGGAAGGGGCCATGAAGAAAAGGATATACTCATGCATATAAATCTGATCAGTGGTGACCTCATGGATGGTTTAAAGGGCCCCTGCCAAAATTATAAAGAATGCAAATTTTTAAAAATATACATTTGTACAATGAATAAATTATACATTTTCTTGTTTACAAAGTATTAAAGAACAACAACTTTAGGGCCCATAAAGATCCTTTTAGGCATAGTCCTCACATATAGTAGTATATGCTCTAAAGTAGTAAAGTGTGTGCCATCTGACCGTTCAAAACATGCTTACGCACATTTTTTAAAAGGAATTCAATTGTTTTAAAAATACTTACATCTCCAGCAGCACCCATACAGGGTCCACATGCCATGTTGATTGTTATGTATCTGCAATATGTCAAAATGAAAATAACATATGATTTTTTTTCGGGAAAATACAGCACTAAATGTTTTGTTTGCCAGATGAAACATAGCTCAATACTAATGATCTAGTTTGATCTATTTGGAAATTGAAATTTAAATTCCACATTCAATCAGTTGTTTTAGACACTTGAGGCAGTTCTCAAACCTCAAGTCTTGCCTGCTTACATCATCTGCAACAGTCTATAGAGCCTTTGTGCCCTGCTACCACGAAATCACCGTAAACTCGCCGCGACTTTATACTCATCTTGTTGAGTTGGTAGTTTCGAGATATTTGGTCTGAATAAGTTGATGTTCTGTCCAATATGTCTCAAATGATCTCATGTGGTGACCATGCATTCACACATCACACCACAACGACTCCTCCAGCGCGGCACAGTATGTGTACAAGGTGGTTCGCGACCCACTAGATCCCCCACCTGTTGCTGTCACTGGTCTGAGGAGGCATGTACCCCCTCAATACCGGTATGTGGATTTTTAAAGACGAGTCACCCCTGTGCTGTGTGTAGATGTTCGCTTTTCGTATCTCTTTCCTTGTTGAGAAAATTAACGTTGTGAAGATAAGACATCCGGGCCCTACTGTGCTATGTTTGGCTGAGTAATGGTACATAAACACAGCCTTTTGTGCCTATGTGTTGAAATGCTTTCAACTTTTGTACTGGATCGTTCAAGCATGCTCAACAAATTTTTCAATTTTCTCAACTATGGCCCGAGTTCTAGGGCTAGCTTAGTGCCGTACTATTATGCTGACTTTCGTATTCGGAGAGGAGGACGATTTCGCCCTCCTGGTTTGTTTACAAACAGAGAGGTAGACAAAAAACCGTTCCGCGTGTCCAAACACTCAAGTATCAGAAGGATGGTCCACAATAGCGGGATTCACGTAACCTGAATAGGGATTAAAAAGCTGTCACGTAGAACCATGTGCTTCTATTGTCCAATTTTCCATCAAGATTTCATATGGAAACAGTTCAGACCCAGTACAACATCATGTCAGAAATTAATATTTTGTTCTGGGTCTGATTATTCGGACTAGGGCTAGCTGTGGGTACGTTAAACTTAAAACTATAATCAAATTAAGTAATTCTTGGCCGAACTGGAACATGCGCATTGCATCCATGCAGTGTACTAAGCGTGTACGCAGTGTAAGGCGCGTGTATACTTTCTTCTGTACCACGCTATATTTGTGTGTGTTTATCGTGGAGCCACTAGCGTTCACAGTGTTTCCAGTTTGACCAAGAATTACTTAATTTGATTATATAGTGATAAAAGTCTCAACTCTCATTCGAAAAGAGAATGGGGACCACGGCCCGGTTCTGATACCTGTAGACTGTACTAAACCTCTAGGTTCAAGAGGACAAGATGGGCGTGATCAAGCCTTGAAATAAGTGGGCGCGGGGAGCAAATTTGCTCTCGTAAAGCCATCAATTGCTCCTGGTCCTTGTTAAATTAACATGAACCAGGAGCAATTTTCTGAAAGAAATTGCTCTTGGTTCTAATTTTGCCCTTGATGCAATAGTGCTGTATGCTGTATTGTATATATGCAGAAAAGGATTTACTATTTCAAAATTTGCTCCTGTTTCTTTAGAAATTGCTCCTGGTTCTTGTAAAATCCCAGTCACAACCAGGAGCAACGTTCAAAACAAAAACAAATTGCTCCTGGTTCCAGTTTGCTTATTTGAAGGCTTAGGCGTGATACTAATACAACTGCACAAAGTTGTCTACCCATAAAATCCTGTAGAATGTAGAACATCAATATTAATTATAATTATTACAAGTTGCAACTCATAATGACATGAATGAACTGAATCCAAACTTCCAAATTCTGCACCTTCATTTTTATGCCTTTATCTGCCACTCCCAACAATGCAATGCATGATTATCATCTCAAGTTACACACATAAAACCAAGGCTATATTATACACAAGGCGTTAATTATTCGAACTTTATATACTTACATCTTTGATCGAGTATAAACTTAGAAATCTCGATTTAAAAGAAACAGTGACAGCTCACAGCTCGGCCTCGGCACGTACTGATCTGATCGTACAGTTTGTAAACAATGAAAGTGAAATTGTACTGCGCATGCGCTGAATCGCCGATTCATTCACTATACGTTGATTCACTGTACACCTAATCCGAATAATCAGACCCAGAACAAAATATTAATTTCTGACATGATGTTGTACACCGTCTATCAGTTGAGTTCGCAAAAAAAAAAATTCACACACACACCTATATTCCCAGAAAGCTACAGAAATTGCAATAATTATGAGCCCTGGTGGGAGGGTAAAATTGGTGGGGGGTGAAGAAATTTTGGCGAGCCAAGGGTGGGGGGGAAGCAATTTTAATAAAACGCTCTAAGGGACCGCTCATTATTTACAGGGGAGGGGGGCGGGAAAAATGTAGGGGGGTGCTATGTGATTTTCACTTTAACAAACAGGGGGGGTTATGTGATTTTATTTTTTCCTGATAGGGGGGGTCAGGTGAAATTTAATATTAAATTATTCACTATGATTATGATTTGCTACAATATTTACCTCATAGGCCTATTTGGCCATTTTAGCCACAAAAATGTCAATTTTTGCGCGCTTCGCGCGAATTTATTCCTACACCATATTTTGAGTTTAGCTTCAATATGGCAACATTTTTGTGCGCTTCGCACGCATTTGTGTCATAAACTTGTTCTCTCACCAAAAAGTGCTGGATTCACATAATACTAAATTTTTCCAACCACCTCATGTCAAAAAGAAATCTACGCCACTGTTCATCAGTACATTAGCCATATGGCAGGGTGGCAAGTCAGTCCCCTCCCCTGCTCAGTCGACAGATGTATTGTGACAAAACTTATGATTTGCATCTTCCTTTTGGTCTATTTTAGACCCTAAATATAATTTTTTTTTCCACATAGACCCTTAAATTAATCCCATTTTTTTAGTAGGCCTATCAAAATGCCAAATTGCTGCGCGCTTCGCGCGCATTTATCTCAGAAAAACCATTCTGTGAGTAGATCTGCGAGACGTGCCCTTGTAAATTCTGGTGTTTTTTTCATCTTGAACTTGAACACGAATGTCAAAAATGAGAGTTATAATTCCATCCATTCTATAATGTAAATCATAAATATGAGTGCTAGGGCAGCTCCTCTGATAGCTTCTGATGCTTGGAAAAAGCATAAAACTTGTATACTGGATCAAAATACTGGGACTAAATTAACCAAAAGTTGTGAAAGCCATATGCATCATCCTTTGGAATGATTTTAGGGCACATATTGTCCTTAATTTGTTCATTTTAGCTTTTTTTTAGCGCGCTTCGAGCGCATTTGTCCCGGTAATGTTCTTTTAGTAGCAGATCAGTGGGACGATTTGGAAATTTTGCCCCCTGGCTCGGTGACTCCGATACATCTCTCTTTGAATTTTAGCATTGAAATAGCATATTTTTTGGGGACAGCTTGGAAAAAAACTTGGATTCCAATTGTGGGGAGAGGGGTGTCTTCTATACGAAGATAGGCTATCAAAAGGTGAATCCGGCCATGGTATACCAGCAAAATGTATTTCTCGGTGTGAGGGGGGGGTTACGTATTTTTTTTGGCAGCAATAGGGGGGTTATGTAATTTTAGATGCTGCTAATAGGGGGGGGTTGTGTAACTTTATGAACTCAATTTTGAAATCCTCCCGGCCCCCCCCTATAAATAATGAACGGTCCCTAAAAGCTTCTAAACATGCTGAAAAGGCTTAGGAAAAGTACGAATATGGGGTTTTCCAAACAAAACTGGACAAGCAAACTCAAATTAGCACTTTAAAACTAGGCCTACTACATGCTCATACAATGGCAAATTTTGTATCAAATGAAAGATGTAAATTAGGCCTACATTACTTACATTTTCTTTAATTAAGTTGTCTCAAGTTGCAGTACCGCGTCGTTTATGTTTACCATGTTTTCATTGAAATAGGCGTACCTTTTTTGGCCAAATTTGTTTCTTTTTGAGTGATGAAAAAACTACATTCGGATCTCCTTTGCACATAAGGTTTTTTGCCCCCCCCCCCTTATTGCAACTTCAAAGTTTTTGTGTCCCCCCCCCCCCTGACCCAAGTTTTGCCCAGCACCCCACCAAAGCATTTATGAACACGCCCTTAAACAAGTTAAAGTACAAAAAATAAAGATATACTCAAACTATGAATTGAAATGCGGGGGGGCAAAGAATTTTGGCAGGTCGAGAGGGGAGGCGATTTTTAGCAGGTGGGGGAGGTGGGGGGGCAATTTTGGCATGTCATTTGGAAATTTTCCCTCCCGGGGGGTACTCATAATTATTGTACAGCCCTAGAACCGGCTCCTCGGACTACGTGGCCGTGTAGCGGCCGAGAGGGCGCGCGAAGCGCGCAAGTCACGGCACTGGGTCCAGGCCGGGTGAGCACAGCCCCTCACTGATAGCACAATGCGTGTATCGGCTGAGGAAATATGGGTGCTCCACCTGACCTTAGGCTTTTATAGGCTATGATAGTATAGCCAGGGTTTGTGTAGTGCACGGGGGAGGGGTGTGTGCAGGGGTGTGGGGTGTGGACGCGTGTTCACTACTCACTTTACATCTTTTTCGGTGTTTGACCCAAATTAAAGTTGGCGTTTGTTGTAGTACAGCTAGATCTGAATCTGATGCCAACTCAACCATTATAAGACAAGACCCTGCGTCTATACCTACTTTGAGTAAATCTGGTCGACGGCGACTACACCGTCAACCCCACTGGTTTCCAGGAGGAATACAGTGAGGAGGGTGGTTGGACACCCTGATGGAAATAAATGCAAGATCCATCTACAAGAGCGGATGAGCTCTCTTAGCTTCGCTTGAGAGAGCCAACGACCATCCAGCACAAGAGGATGGTTCTATCTGCATGGGCGGATGAGCTCTCTTGAAAGAGCCAACGACCATCCAGCACAAGTTGTACATAACAGTGCCATGGCAACATTACCTGAAGGAGATGCTCTTAAAGCACCAGCAGTGGCAAGATCCACAGGAATCCCGGACAGCGAGATAGCACTGAGGCAGAAGGTAACGGAGCCCACTGTCTCAATATATTATTCCCGAGAACATAGCATTTATGAGATGCAGATTAGAAAGAATATGTGTCAAACAGATGGGTGTTGGGACCCAATTAGGACACACATCCGCGATGCTACTATGCTGAGGAAGAGGTTGCTGAGCCTGAGAGGAGTTCCAATGATGACGGCGTTTCCCCAAATTCTACGGAAAGGATAACTCTTGAATTAATTTGTCTTGAGTCTGTGTAGGCGGAAGGGGGGGCATAAAACTTTTCGACCCAAGATAGGGGGGGGGGTTGTAAAATTTTTTTACCCGGGATAGGGGGGTCATAAAAAAATTCGGTCACCAACATATTCATGACCCCCACCCTCCCCCCCCCGCCGAAGAAAATGACATCCCCTTAGAGAAAGTTATATTTCATCCCTCACCCTACAAGTTTCTCTCTTGTCTCCATCCTCTTCGATCCACCTTCTCTGGGCATATGTACATGCACTCTAACTCTAACACAACAATATAGCATGGCAAATTATCCCTAGTCTTCTGCAAATGCTTGACTCCTCGATTTTCCATCATCACTTTCCTTTCCTCTTCCCTCGCCTTCCTCTTGTCCTCCTCCCACTCGTCCTCACTTTCTCTGCGTATCCCCGATCAGCTTGTACCTGCCCTTCCCTTCTTTTTTCTTCTTCGGCGGCCGTCACTGCTGACAATTGGCTGCACCTGGCCTCATTCACTTATCTCCTTCCTCCTAGCTGTTCTGTTCTGACCTAGACGCTTGGTTTGCACTGGGTTCATTCCTGTCCATTCTCCGATGTTGTCGGACCATTGTTTCTTTTTTTTTTCCTTTTCCCTTCAACTTTACTTACTCTGAGGATGTGACCAAGGTAGGTAAACTTTTTGTCACCAACTCTCCAAGCAGCTCTCTCTTCACTCGAAGTTTGGATGCTCCTGTTTGTTCTTTTCTCCTTCCAACTGATCTTTAGCATTCTGCTCCAGAACCACATTTCAGCAGCAAACACCCGGTTCTCATCTGCTTAGTCATAGTCCAGTCATTCAAGCCATAAAGGAGTACACTCCATACCAGTATCTTGATCAGTTTTATTTCAGTTCTGACACAAGGTTCCGATCATTCCACAGATCCTGAAGTTCGATCATACTTCCTTTGGCCATTCAAATCCTGGCTTTGATGTCTGCCGTGCAATTTGCATTTGATGTTTTCACCGAGCCCAGATATTTTTCACCTGTTCAACTTCTGGTGTTGCACTCTTTTTCCTTCTGCCTCTGCAACCAGAAGTTTTTGTTTGCTTCACATTGAGTTTGATATTCATGTCTTTTCCAGTTACATCTATTGCTATTGCCAATCTTTTATGTAGGCTACTCTACATATGTTTCAAGGAGTTCGGAGTCGTCTGCATAACGGATGTATGAGATTGGTATGCCTCCTACTTTGATGCTATAAGTATCCACATCAACATCCCTCATCGGTTTCTCTGTGTATGTCATGAAAAGATATGGTGACGCAATGCAGCCTGTCTCACACCTTTGCTCATGCTGAGGCTCATCTGTATTTTCACCATTCCGTCTGATCTTCCCCCTCTGGTTTACATACAAGGATTGTAACAGAAACACGAGATGTACTGGGAAGCACATTTCTTCCACTATACCAAACAGTTTAACGTGACTGACTGAACCAAACGCCTTTGAATAATCAATGAACATGACGAAGTCAAGTATCTTATCCATCAGTATGTGAAGGCATACCAACAAGTCTCTAGTTCCTCGGCCTTTCCTGTAAGCAGATTGTTCTTCTAGTAGTTCTTGCTCCGGTTTTGCTTTGCTTTGATGTATATATGATGATCATCAAGAGAACTTGGCTGGTATGACTGATGAGTGCAATGGTCCTGTAGTTGGAACATTGCTTGAAGTATGTCCCAATAACATTACAAACTCTTGTATTTTTCAGTCTTCTGGCCATTCACAACTTGTCCATATACATAGTTGGTGTATTAAAAGCTTCTATTCTACACCGTCCGGTGGAACTATAATAGCTCGGCAGGTACACCGTTAAGACCTGGTGATTTCACAGTCTTGAGTTTGCTGACTGCATGCTCAACTTCAGATATAAGAGGTGGTGGCTGTACCTCTTCAACCGGTGTTTTGGCAAGGAAAGTGGTATATCTCCAATTCTCCATCTGTTTTTTCAAACAGTTTTCTACTATATATTCTTTCCATCTGCATGATATCTTCCGACTCACTAAGTAGTTTTCCTTCTCTATCCTTGATGCATGCTTGCTATGTTGGAGTGGACTTTTACTGATCTAATCCATTCAAACATTGCCTTGGATTTTCCGGTTGCATCAAATGTGTCTGGTCTGCTTACATTGTTCTTCAAGATATGTTGCCTTGCCTCTTCTGACCTCAGCACGTAGTTCTTTGTATCGATGTTTCTGGGTTCGCGTGTTACTTTGTTTGCACAACCTGTTCTTTTCCTCAGCTAGATCAAGAGGTATCAAGTACTTCTTGGCTAATCCATGATTGTTTTGGGAACTCTTTTGGTTTGCTCAGCTGTCTGTGTCAATAATTATGGTTTTGTATGTTACCCACAAGGATTCAGGATTGGTTTCATAGATGTATTTCGGTTGGTTCATTGCTTCATTTCCGAACTGTTGTTCGGTGCCTTGATGTTGGGGTCATGCAGCCTCTTAACATTCAATTTGCCTGATCTTCTCCAGTTTGGTTTGGTACATGTTGGCTTCACTCACATCTTTGCTGCTAGTAATATGTGATCTATATCACAGTCAGCCATGACATTCGGTTTACTTCTTCTTTTCATCATGATGTAGTCGATCTGATTTCTGTAACGGTCGCCAAGTGATTTCCATGTGTACAGGATTCTTTGTGGTGTTTGAAACAAGTATTCATGATGGCTAGGAGCTGTTAGGTTGTGGCGCAGAAGAATTCAGCATAGCAAGCCTGCCCCCTCCGTCGTTCATTTCTGTTTCCTAGACCAAACTTTCCAATTCCACATTTCTTGTCCTCACCATCTCCAGCTTTGGTGTCATGCATGACCACACTTACATCTCCTTTCTTATTCTTATCCATGGCGGATTGCATATATACATAACACTCGACAATGCTTGCGCTCGTGACTGGATGTTGGGACATAAACCTGCAAGATGGTTATTGGTTTGGGTCTTACAGTGATGAGTCGATCAGAGATGAGATTGTAGCTTGCAATGCCTTGCATATCGCTCCTTTCTTCCTACTCGGTTTTCCAGAGA
Organism: Amphiura filiformis; assembly: GCF_039555335.1. NCBI lineage: Eukaryota > Metazoa > Echinodermata > Ophiuroidea > Amphilepidida > Amphiuridae > Amphiura > Amphiura filiformis. The sequence continues at coordinate 1,449,785 of NW_027305490.1, read as the reverse complement.
ACAAGATTTTGGTGTTTTTATCTGGTTGAAAAGATCCTTCTCCTTTCCATTTAGTCTCACTGAGGCCAAGAACATCTAGATGTAGCCTATCTTCCTCGACAAGTAAAAGCTCCAGTTTTCCATCTTGATTCATAGTTGTTACATTCCATGTTCCTATTTGGAAAACCTTTCCCTTCTGCCCCATCAGGTTGATATGATACCGATTGGTAATGCTATATTCATTGCCGGAACAAAGGCCAGGAGCGCACCAAAAGTATGCAGGGTGCGTTAAAATTTGATCGTTTGTGTACTATGCGCGCATAGCGCGCAAATTTTTTAGCTAAGTACACGCCCGACTGCCGTATGGAATTTTGACACTCCTCAGGTAAAGACTGGTTAAAAAAAGTTCATTTTTTACTTCATAATTAATTATGTCGTTTCATTTCATTCGGCTACGAACTTAGGCGACTACAAAGTTTCTCCGTGTATTATGATTTGAAGTGACATCTTGCAGTAATGGCATCTGGAAGTAAAAAGTTGTCGAACGGTCCCCCACAGTTTTTGCATATTAAGACAAGTAGGATGTTCGTTGCCTTCCAGGTTTTCTTTTACCATGTAATGGGGGTGTAGAGAGCATATCTTCTGCATGGTTCATCTTCCTGCCGGGCTTCCTGCATCCTTAGGATATGTCACAGGAATCGTAGTTGTCTTGATTTGACAGAGTTGATAAGAGGCACAGTGTTGGTGATGGTATAGATTCTTGCATTACCAAGATGATCAGTGAGCTTCAGCGCTAGATGTTCAGCATTATCCCGTAACATGATGTACCAAAATCGTTGATCTTATTTTCCATGTCAGTGGATATCACACAGGACTCACAGCAATAGATGTACCAAAAGCGTTGATCTTATTTTCCATGTCAGGGATATCACACAAGACTCACAGCCATAGAGCAATAGCAATACTGTAACACAAGTGGTGTGAAAAAGCTTGACTTTTGTTGCAACAGTAATTGTTGGACTTCTCCACAGATGCTCCAGTTTACAAAATGCATACCATGCAAGCGCCTTTCGTCGGGAGAGGTCACTGGTAACAAAAGCCCATCATGGAAGCAAGATATTTAAAATCGGTGACATATTATACTTGATGGGTTCTCCGTATACTTGGAGTGGTGATCGCAGTTGATGGTCATGTACTTATGAGACCCAGGCTTTCTGCTGCAGCCGCTGTTCTGGTCAGCTGTGCCTGCGCCCGCGGGATGAAAGATTCAAGTAAGGCAATATCGTCAGCGAAATCCAAGTCGTTCAAAACCTTGGCAGGATATTGCCTCGAATGACGCGGATGTGTTTCAACACCAGTGTCAGTCCTATTGGTAGCCATCTTCATCAACTAGTCGATGAGAAAAATGAATAAGAATGGAACTAGAACCCCCCCTGCAATACTCCAATTGTCACTAGGAAGGGATCCGAGATGTTGTCATCTACCACATCTACCAATCATCTACCGTATTATACGGCGCTTTGTGTATTAGTACACGTATTGCCTTTGCGATGCTCTCTGGGATACCATAGTGGCGAAAAACAGAAAACATAATCTTCCTGTTGATTGAATCAAAGGCTTTCTTGAAGTCAGTGAATGGTATTGTGAGTGGGAGTTGGTAACTATGGAAAGCCTCCATGATTCTATGATAGGCGTTTGCTGTGCACAGCTTCTGCCTGATCTAAATCCGGCCTGGTTACTTCTTATTACAGGATTAACACGGTCCCTAATTCTATTCAGTAGGGTCCTATTATACATCTTAGCTGCAACTGACATCAGTGTGATTCCTCTATAGTTATTTATGAGGCTGAGGTCTCCTTTCTTTGGAAGGGTAACAGTGGTAATCATACAAGACTCACACAGTCCAGTCCATCAGCTTTATTTGTTTTCATTGCTTGAATGGCTTTTCTTATCTCTTCCAGGGTAGGGGATCAACACAAGTAGGTAAGTCCTGATCTGTTTGTGGTGGGTCAGATGTTGGTGGTCCATTGTCATTGTTCAACAAAGCACAGAAGTGGTCTTTCCACTCAGCAAGTAGTTCTTTGTCACTTGAGGGTACTGTCCCATCTCTCTTCTTCACTTTGGGATTCGATCTCTTCTTCTTCCCTGAGATGTCATGGATTATTTTCCATGTGGTGTTATAATTGCCATTTTCATTTGCTACTTGTAGGTCTTCCATCTGTCTGTGTATAGAGGCAAGTTCGTTAGCTCGGAATGACTCGTTGAGCAGGGTGTTAAGCCTTCTCCACACTTCTTTGGAGGGACGAGTTCTATAACAAATAGGTATGTCTTCTTAGCTGCATCTCTTTCTGATCTCAACTTGAGGGTTTTGACTGTCACCCAGCTTGGCATTCCAAAAGGGCTACATTTTCCAACGACCTTTTCTGCGACTTCATCTACTGCTTTCGTGAACATTTCGTACCTCTCAGAAATTGGTGTCTGGTTTTTGTCACGCTGGAGGACCTGAAAGTTAAATCTTGTAATGGTTCTTAGTAGGAGCATGTTGCAGCTTCTTCCCGTTGTACTTTGGCCTCTTACAATGTTTACCTTTTAGTTCGGAGACTGGTGTGCAGTCGTATACTGAGTATTCGGTGGTCTGAATCCAGCTCTACAGACTTATAGGCTCTGCAATTGCGCAGGGAATTTAAACACTTACTGTTGACAAGGATGTGGTCCAGTTGGTGTTTTGAGCCCGTTGGGTGCATCCATGTCCAGATACGACTTTTGAGTTCGGAAAATCTTGATTGTGAAGGACGGAGCTTGAATTCCTGGCATAAATTCACTAGTCTCTCTCCATTGTCATTTGTTGTGCCATAAGAACAATGAGGACCAACCACAGCTGGATGAGATACATGGCTATCTTGGCCAATTCTGGCATTGAAATCATCAATAACGAGGTTAATGTTGCGCCTCTTCACCTTTTCAAGATGGTCTTCTAGTGGATTATAGAAATCGTCCTTTTCTCCTGAGGTTACTATTTGAACCATAGCTGGGTTACATGAAGGACACTGAGTGGACACTAAATGGATAAACGCTATAGTAAAGTGAGACATGGCCAGGGACAGGCGATTTGCGCGGAAAAAAATAGCAAATTGCGCGGAATTGCGCGGAACTCTTTTTTCAGTGCAAATCATGTATCCCTGCCCATAGGAAAAAAAATTGCCAATTGCGCGGAATTGCGCGGAAAAAACAGTTCTGCGCATATCGCATATCGCCTGTCCCTGGACATGGCAGAACACCTTGGAACTAAAACTAGCCCTACCAGAATACAACACATGGTTTAACCGCACTAGTCTCCAGCAGTTTAAGGAACAAGTCCAGCTGGCACATATCACAAGGTGCTCTTGAGAGAACCCTAACCTATCGAAGACATGAAACACCTCCTATGCTCTTTATACATGTATAATATTCAGCACTAAACAGGTATCCTCCTAAATGCGCTGCTGACTGTCTACGACATTACAGTAGCAGTTGTGTTGATGGAACTAACTTACTTAACTTACTGAGAAGAATTCAACTGGCCTGGACGGTTAGACCGGAACATACTGGCCGTTGAACCTGATGGTTCCTCCGCCCTATTAAAAGCTGGCATGTTCAGCAACTGAGCTAGGGAGGCAGAGAGAACTCATTCCCTCACTTTTACTCTGGTAAAATACCAGCCCGCACCTGGGTCGGAGCACCCAATGGGAAATCCAACACCAGAAACAGCATGTTAAAACTGATTCTTTGCAACCGGCATTGCAGGTATTGGCAGCAGTGTCTCCCTTTTGATTAATCATTTATGTAGCATGCACTTTACAGCAGCATTTACCATAATCATAATAAGGGATGTTCTTGCTTGCTGACTTCAATCGAACACAACCATATCCCTTCTCGACTAAGATACCCTGTAAAAATGAAGACTTTAGGTGTAGTTTTCTCAAAATTTATTATGATGGATACCGTAAAACCCCGTCTACAAGGATATACCTAAGAAACGCCCTCAATAAAATTGGTTGCTTGTTGTATTTGGAGTTTGAGCAAATATAATGGCACTGGGTGGCTATGCATTCCATCTAAGTATGTTGTAACACCAATCAATTGTATTGACATAATAACGACTGTTTCGTATATCAGGATCGTATAGCTCAATTGATAGAGCGTCAGACTTTGGAACTGAAGACATGCTGAAGAGAGCATGGTCCGGGCACCGGTTCCGTTTTTTATTCTCGTTTAATTTTAACTTTTGACATGTTCTTTTATCTTTCTTCAAATCTACCTTTCTACTTTTAATTTTAGGTGCGTTTTTTTTTTATAGTTTTTTTTTATAGTAATTTTGTGGTTTTATAGAAACTAGTAAAAGCATTTATTCTAAATAATAGCGAAACCCACGGTTAGACAGATGTGTTGTAACTACTTGTCTGTCCTCGTCTTTGCAATAAAAACCTATGTTGCACCTTTGTGCCATCCCAATTCTTGAGGTAGGGTGCGTTTTTGGCTTAAGCACGATTTTGTTTCTACTTGAAATGAAATCAAAATAAATATTGTTCTGTTGCCACAATTGCAGTTTTTTCAAAAAAAAAAAAAATAGATGAGGAATAATAATTATTCCATATTTGAATCTATTGTCCCATCAAGAATAGAGTGTCTTCAAAAACTTCAATCAATTCATCTGACAAAGGAAACTATTCTGGTCATTCAATTTTGTTTCGCTTGCACCTGTTATATCACAGGCGTTGGTAGAGAAGGCACACTTCTCTTGTCTTCACCGAAGTTGTGATGTAAACACTAACATGATTAATTACCATAGCTAGCAATGGACATACACTATTTTTTGTTCCACTTGAACCCATACTATAGGCTATTCGCTGTCGATGTGACGTAATTAATCGGATTAACTACCATAGCAATTGATGAATACAATTTCGAATATATAGCCCTGCACTTCATCGTTCACGTGGCACCTATGCATTAAACCATAGTTGTCAAAGAAATGCTAATCACTCGCCATGTAAGATTAGTATTAATGAAAAGAGTGGTATTCAATCTATGTTTGGTGACATACGCGGGTGATTAGTGCAATCTGCTTGATGGTAATTATTGCGATTATTACGTCACTTCGACAGCGAATTGTAGTATAGACGAATCCAACAAGCCAAGTGATGGTCAGAATTTATTCGGCCATTATACGCTGGTGAAGTTGCGTAATTAATCGGATTAATTACCATAGCAATAGCGGGCGCAATAGGTGAAAACAATTTTGAACATATCGCGCTGCGCTACAAGCAGGTTACACTCATCACCTGTACTGTGTATGTCTGCAATCATAGATTGAATACAATACTGGTCTTTTCAAAGATCTTACAGGTGCAGCATGATATGGTTCAATGAAGAGGTACCGCCTGAACGTATCAGTGTATAACGCGGTATATTCAAAATTGTTTTCACCTATTGCTATGGTAGTTAATCCGATTATTACGTAACTTCGCCAGCGTATTGGAATAAAACAGGAGGATGTGAGTTCATAAGGGCAATGTCGGGGATAGGTCACAATCGATGTGGAGAGATGAGAGGTCCGACCAACAGCCATAGCGATTCAACTAATTCCAGCGGACGGTCTGTGGCTAGTAAGGAATCGTCTTTGACCACATGCGCAGATCTGTCTCGTCAGGAAGATATTTAATATCCCGAATTTATAATTCAGTATCGAAGTTACGTAATGTTACTATGTCAACGGGATCACGCGCTAGAGTAATGAACCACGATCGAAATGATCACCACATAAAGTATATGGCACTCGAAGGCATACCAAAGTAGCGTGATCCGGTAACCAAGAGAATTACGTAACCACTTCGATGCTGAATAGGCCTATGCCTACCAGTTCCATCGTATAACCGATCTGCTAGAGAATATTTGTTACCATGTTTAATAAATTCGTATTTATCGTATAATAAAATGTAGCCAAATGTATATTATGTGTCACACGGTTTTCTGCTGAACCACTAGCAGGCTATGTTACCACATCTATGACAATGACAAAGGTGAATTTTGATGATTTTTACGATCGTCCGGATGAGCAAATCACTGAATGGGTCTTTAGTTCCTCCTCTCCTTATCCTGCCAATATTATATGAATCAAAGAAAAATAAAGAAAAAAAAAAATTAAACAAGAAAAAAAGACAAAGAAAAGAAACAATAAAAGAAAAACAATAGAATAAATTAAACTAAATATGAAAAAAAAAATGATCACGAAAGGAGTCTTTAGAAAATGCAAGAAAATATAAATGAAAAGTTTGAACAATATTTTGTTTATAAAAGTTTGTGTGACCGTGATGAGGCTCGAACTCACCATCTTCCGATCTAAAGAACCAAAGTCTTATGCCTTGCCAAGTGAGCTATGCTCGTGAGATGCGAAATAAAGATAAAATAATACATTGTATACCTGCTTGTGTCGGTAAATGATTTGCTCAAATTCCATAATGATATAATATTGTGGAGGGCGCTAGCGTGAAATATGCTATCATCACAGTCGCTTCTATTCCTTATAGACGGGTTTCTACGGTATTAGTCGAATGCGTATGGCTTTGGCGCTGGTAGTAAATTCCAATTTTGTTTGGTTTACCTCAGTTGTTCGGCTCAAAATAAAAAGGGGGCATATTTGACGGTAAAAGCTAACATTTTATGGAAAGTATTGGATCAAAGTTTTGGTTCCGAGGTCGTTGGTCGCTGTTCAGACTGTGGAAATATGTAACAGTGGCTACACAAATTATGTAAGACCCATCAAAACAAAGGGCTACTGAGGAGGAAAGGGTAGTAAACATGTTAAAGAAGAAGAAAATGAAGAAAAAAGAGAATTAAATAAGAAAACGGAAAATTTCTGGAAAAATCGGGCTTATAAAATGTTTATCGGTGTAATTTTTTAGCGTTACAAGCCCGACTGGCTAGTGCCAAAAAGTTAAGGTCTAGCTCTAGTGGAATAAATTCGCGCGAAGCAAAGGCGCTTTGTAGGCTAAAATGACCACAAATGAGGTTAAATTGGTCAGAAATCCACATGCAGGCGTCAACCTTGGGAGATGATTGTATGGACCATCCCACTATCAAAATATTGGGGGGATTTATCCACATTCCCCGGGATCTATGTCTATGAAACGAATTGAAAATGAGCTATTTTCTTTCAAATTCATTTCAAGAACGAAACGGGTCAATTTAAAAATTTCAAAAAGTATATGAAAGCTTTTATTACGCAATTAATTGAAAGTATTACGGTCAGTTTCCGTTTGCACAGTTCTTTCAGGGACACTCTGTAGGAGATATGGAGGGGTGAGGACGTAGAATAGGTAGTAATAGTATAGTACGAAGTGCAATAAAGAAGGGGATTATCCTGTGTGTATTGATTGAGCGTGTTGGGGGTGGGAGACGAGGGAGCGGTGGGATTCCACGGAGTTACGAAGAGACAGAATGAGAAGTGGATATATTTGATCTGTAATTACAGGGGAAGGGCCATTAGGCCCAGTTTGTGCATCCAGGTAGATACTTTACATCAGCAGGGCACACCGACATCGCCTGGCTAATAAATACTTTGTCAGCAGGTCGAGATACTAAAATAAATACCCGGGATCGATACACATGAATTTGCTATGCACGAGTTTGATATGAGAAGAAAATCTTTGGATATCGGGGTAGAAAATGATGAATATCTCCCGTAAATGATTTCGTATAAAGAAACCAGATGTGGTTCCTTGCACATGAATATATATTTTGAACAAATGATAGTCGTTAGCTTGCGCCTTGAGACAGTAGCTTGCGTCTTGAGTCAAAAACTGACAATAATTCTGATTTATATGTGCCGAATTATATAGCGCAGTGTATAGGCCAATCGTGAAGGTAGTCTAAAAGAATATGACCTATGACGTACCATGCTCGACTGACACACAGCGAGGTCCGTCACCGAGCTAATCGGGGATATTGTCAGTAGCCTTAGTCAGATGTCCTTCGGCCCATTATGCGACTCAAAACTATCAAACAGGTCGATACAAAATGGCCATACATGGCGGTGGATTCACCCTACCATGGCGATTTCTGCCATGAAGATATCGGGGCGATGACACTGCAGGGCCAGAAGGAAAATAGCACGGATCAGGAGCGGGATTCAATTGTACAGTTTGACATCATCATCATCAGTCGGCTGTGGAGCAGGCGACTACAAGCTTTCTCCAACTGTTGCGATCTTGGGCAAGCGAAACAATTTTGTTTGGCTGCAGCATCCCTTTAGTATCTCCCAGGAGGTGCTGTACATACTGTAAGTACAGTGTCCGCGGCCGTCCCGGTTTCCTCTTCCCATGTGGTGGAATATAAAGGGCATATTCTTTCACAGGCTCGTCATCTTCAAGACGCAGTATATGGCCGAGAAATTTGAGTTGATGAATCTTGACTCTGGCAACCAGTGGAGTGGTGTTGGTCAGATTGTAGATGGTTTCATTTGGGATCCGATCCACACGCTTGATGTTTAACATAACTCTGTAGCAAGATGTTGCAAAGGCATTGATCTTGTTTTCCATGTCCTTGGTGATTACCCATGACTCGCACCCGTACAGAAGGATAGTGACACAAGTTGTCTCAAACAGCTTGATTTTTGTTCCGATTGGCAGGGATGGGCTTCTCCAAAGGCGTTCCAGTTTCAAGAAAGCGGCCCAGGCTAGTGCTTTTCTTCTTTTTAGGTCTCCAACACTAGAGCCCATCTTGGAACCCAAGTACTTGAAGTCTGTGACATGGTTGAAGTCTGTGACAAGTGCTGGCTGAGCGTTACAGTTTGCAGTCATATATTCTGTCTTAGGTGCGCTGATGACAAGGCCTAGATCTGCTGCTGCTGTTGCAGTCCTAGTAAGCTGTGACTGGGCCCGGGCTATAGAAGATTCCAACAGGGCAATATCATCAAAATCCAGGTCATTCAGCATCCTAGCAGGATACCTGCTTGACCGACGTGGGTAGGTAACAATTCCAGCATCAATTCCAGAGCTTGATTTCTTCAGGAGGTAGTCTACCAGGATAATGAACAGGAATGGTGCCAACACATCACCCTGAAGCACTCCAGTTGTTACTTGGAAAGGCTTAAATAAATTTTGGATTTATAAAGCGCCTTTCTCCAGATCTTAGAGGACTCAAAGCGCTGTAATTTCACTGCAATGGTGAATCATCACAATCAGATCGCATCAACTAGGTTGCTGCCGAACGGCGCACACCTATCCGCATTTAGATTGTAACATCCACATAATGCTGCAGCACTGAGAACATGACGGACCTGTTGATGGAGTCAAAGGCTTTTTTGAAGTCCACAAAAGTGACATGTCAAGGGAAGTTGGTACTCCTTGAAGCCTTCCATGATCCTCCTCAAAATGTGTATTTGCTGAGCACAGCTTCGACCTGCTCTAAAGCCAGCCTGGTTGCTTCTCAGTAAAGGATCAATGTGAGGTCGAATCCTGTTCAGAAGGATCTTGATGTACACTTTTGCGACAATGGACATAAGCGAAATACCACGGTAGTTTGTCATGAGAGAGAGGTCGCCTTTCTTTGGTAGAGGAATGATGACATTTGTGACCCATTGACGTGGCGGTGTCAGCGTTGAGAATACTTCCATACAGAATTTGAGAATCATATCAATAATGCTATCCCCTCCTCCCTGAAGTGCTTCAGCAGTTATAGCACAGTCCAATGCTGCTGCCTTGTTGGTCTTCATGGCTGCTATTGCTTCGACTATTTCTTCACGAGTTGGGGGCTCAGTGATAATAGGAAGATCTTCAACAGCTGGTGCAGGAAGTTCTGAAGCTGCTGTGCCACTGTCATTGTCAAGGAGTGAGCTGAAATATTCCTTCCATTCCTCAAGCAGTTCATGGTCACTGGTTGGGGCTGATCCATCTCTCTTTTTGACTTTTACCCCTTTCTTTGAGTTCCTCCCAGAAAGCGAGTGTATGGTTTTTCAAGTGGTGGTGTAATTCCCCATTTCATCGGTCAGCTTCAGGTCTTCCATCTGCTTATTGAGTGTAGCAAGCTCATCAGATTTATAGGAGTTGTTTAGGCTGGTGTTCAAGTTCCTCCACCTTTCTCTAGATTGACAAGACTTTGAAATGGAGTACCGCTTTTTGGCCTCATCCCTTTCAACTTTAAGTCTGATGGTTGCATCTGATACCCAACTTGGCAGTCCGTATGGCTTTTGCTTTCCAATAACTTCCTCAGCAACTTCACGAACTGCTGTCTCAAAGGTCTCATACCTATCAGAGATGGGCGTGGCATCATCCATGCTCAAGACCTGGAATCTGTTTGTTAGTTCCAGCTGAAATTTCTCTTTTGTATCAGGATCTTCCAACTTCTTCCAATTGAATTTTGGTCTCTTGCAAGGTTTTCCTTTGCTTGTTCGCAAACTGGCAGCTAGACAGACGCTCACAATACGATGATCGGAGTCCACTTCTACTGAATTGTATGCTCGACAGTTGCGGAGAGAATTTACCCACTTGCTGTTTATTAGAATGTGGTCTAACTGTGCATGGGTTGATCCAGCTGGATGGGTCCAAGTCCAGAGACGATTCCTGGGTTGGGGGAATCTCAGTTGGGCCGGTCTGGCAAATGTTGACCAGACGCTCACCATTGTCATTGGTTGAATCACCCATGAATGGGAAAGATGACTATCTGTTCCAATTCTGGCATTAAAATCACCGAGGATGAGATGGATGTCGTGCCTTTTCATACCATCCAAGTGGTCAGATAGAGATGAATAGAAATCCTCCTTGTCAGACGATGTTGAGCACTCAGTGGGTGCATATACAACAGTGATGCTAAGCTGAAGGTTACCATGGAATGTTACAAATAGCACCCTCTCAGAAACAGCTTCAACACTCTTAAGACATCTGTGAACATATGCTTGGACAAGACCAGACCCACTCCTCCATGCCTTTGCTTGGTAGCAGAACTGTATACTATAACCCAGTTCCTATCGTCTGACCAAAGTTCATCAGTTGGGCTTGGTGTAATGAGACGATGTTCTCGAATTCCGGCAATGTCAATACCTGCATCAGCACAGCCCATGAATAGCTGATGGATTTTCCCTTGTTGATAAATAGTACGGACATTATAAGTAGATATTACAAGAGGTTTGAAGGTAGACAGGCGACAATAATCAGGGCCAACAGTTTGTGATGGTGTGCCGAGTTCCCGCTGGTCCGTCATGGAGTCAACATTCCCGGGGGGGGGGGGCACTTCAATATGAAATGGATATAGGTGCAGGGCTGGCACTTTCGCACTAAGGGGCATCCGGTGAGAGCAAAATGTAAAAAATATGGGGTCATTGGGTGAGAGCATGATTTTTGGCATTCGGTGAGAGCAAAATGTGAAAAATATGGGGTCATTGGGTGAGAACATGACCTTTTTTTTAAATGGAATCTTTGGGTGAGAGCCGAAAAAGCGCCACAGAAACCTCGAAAATTGAGTTATGGCTTCAAATTTCCTTGTTTTTTCAAAATAAGTAACAAAATCCATGATAAATGAAAGCTGCTGTTCAAATTGGACTTTTAAGGGTCTTTGGGTGACAGATCAAATGGAAAAATAGGGGGTCTTCGGGTGACAGAGCATGGACAGAGCATGTGTTCGTAAAAAAATATGGGGTCTTTGGGTGACAGCGATGCTGAAAAAGGGGTCTTAACAGCCTACATACGCGTCACCTCCAAAGTTGAGTGCCCCCCGGGTCAACAGTAGACTGCCGCTCATTTACCCTCGGAATTTTTGGAGATTTGCTTGTAGTTTTCGTAATCATTGAGTTGCAGGGAATTATTTTAGTCCAGTCCCAGCAGCTTTACGGGTGATCAGCCCTGTTTCAGCTTATTTCTGGACACACAGCAGCCGAGATCTACCAATATGCAGTAGTTCGCCTCTGATCTGGAACATGTTGGCCAGTGTTGGAAGGTTGACCAATGATGACATGTTCAACACCAGCCTATTGACCGTTGGGAAGTAAAACTTCCGCTCTTTGGCCCATGACGAAAATTAGGAGCCATTGAGATAGGCTACTCCAATATGAAGAGAATCACTACGTCCTTGTCCCCTTAGAATACTCAAGAAAACATAGATGGAGCTTGATGTTCATGGCAAGAGACCTTGGAACTAAACTAGCCCTACCAGAAAAACAGCACCCGACCTTACCGCACTGTTCTCCAGCAGTTTAAGGACACAGTCCGGCCGGAACATAACTCACAAGTGCTCTTGAAAAGACCTGGTATTAAACCCAACCTAACAAATGCCATGAACACCAAGATATGAGTAACAAAAAGGGGAAAGAACGGAGCAATATCTCATCATGATTGTGTCGCTGGCTGTACTCTCTACATCGTTGCAGTAGCAAAAACAAATGTCCCAGACATTTGAACATACAGTTTGACAGAGATAGAGGAATAACAACATATACATGGTAGAAGAGATGTAAAGGGTGGGAGTTGGCGAAAAGACACAAGAGAGTGTAGAACATGCTGCAGAGTTTGAAATGAGGGAGGTGGAGTTGAGAAAGGAAATGCTCAGGATCAAACGGGAAGAGTTGGAGGAGGAAAGACGAAAAGGTAGAAGGAAAGCTATAGGCAGAAAAAAAAAAAGAAAAACTTAAACAAAATACAGAGAAACAGAGAAAAATTGAACGATAGAAAGAAAGTAGAGAGCTTCGGACAGAAGAAGGAAAGAAAAAGTTAAAAGAGGAAACAAAAGGAGAATGATAGAAAGGAATGAGAAGAACGCAGAGGGCACAGAAAAGAGAGAGAATGCATAAAAATATAAGAGAAATGAAACGAGGGGTAGAAATAAATGAGCGCCAGGAATGCCAGGCGGAGGAAGCTAGAGAGAAGATACAGAAGAAAGAGGAGACAGAGCAAACGGGAAGAAGAAATCCGAAGGAGAGGAGAGAAAGAAAAAAAAAAAAAAAGGACAGAAAAAGAAGTTGGAAGAAGCCTAAGAAACGGGAAGAAGAACAGCAAAACAAACTGGACGAGCTAGAAAAGCAACGTAACGTATGGAGAGAAGGGTGGATGTAGAAAGGGGAAAGGGTAACGGATAGAACGAAGTTTTAGGCAGAAAAAAGAACAACAAAATCTAGGTGATTAAAGGGGAATACAAAAGTCGGTGAAGGCAGGGTAGAAAGGAGGAAAGGGAAACCTGATAAGGAAACCGTAGAAGAATAGGAGTCGCAAAAAGATTAAGAACCGGAACGGGAGGAAGGTGATTGGTGAAGGGAGTAAGAAGAGAGCAATAGTGAGGATACATCAAGAGGAACAGGAAGAGGACCAATGATGACGCAGTGGAAGCGTATGGGCGGGTGGCATTGGTATTATTGCATTGAGGAATCACGACAGTGGGGCCCGTTAGGATTAGACTATGCTATACTAGGCGAATTGTGATAAATGAAACATATTACTAAAATAATGAGCGATCACTGTCGTCGTGCTGTCGGGTATGACTAACTCCTCTCATGAAGAATTGATTTTGCTAGCACCAGCTAGGGTTTGGACGCACTTCGACGTATTGATGCGCTATTTTGGGTATAGAGGAATCCAAATCCACGCATTCCTACACCTGACTAGCAGCCTTTAGTTGGGTAGCCGTCGGCTACAATGCACTCAAAATGTGAAATGATTCGGCCTTGGCGGAAATTTTAAACTGCATTCCATCACCCGTTTTACACCTTCCGCGAAAACACAGGTAGACAAAAGAATGATTAAAGTTTACAAGCTTCTACATGGTCTATTCGCTGTTGAAGTGACATAATAATCGGATTAACTGCACGCGGTATCTATGCATTCATGTACTTGCGAACAAAAGGACTATGTATGAATAGATGCGACGGGATTACCTGCGGAATTATCTCCATTATATATATTATTAGCTATTAGCTTTTAACCCTCCTCGTCCTTGCATCTTCTCTAGGTTTTAGGCGGCTTTTATTTGCACAATTGGACGCTCAAAACACCAGGTTGGTGCTAGCGGCTACCCAAAGATGTCTGACCAAATCCTGACCATGACTTGGCTCGTTGGATTAGTCTATACATATATAGGTATCGGGCTGCCATAACAACTTCTAGACAATAAGTCTCGAAGTGACTTTCAACATAGCGGATGGACTTCCTGTACATTTGAATGCAAAGGCGGTAAACAAAGCGAGACTATGCAGCAAAATTGTCTATTTTATTCAACTTCGTGATTATATTGTAAATGTTTCCCTCGATAAATATTTTTCCGCTGGCAAATACTTTCAAAATGTTGTTTTTGATAACATATTACAAATTCGGAATCCCCCATGAGTAATAATTTTGCTGTTCAATTAATACTTAAATTTGATGATATTTATCTAAAGAGTTTTGGTCACGCTTGCTGGTCTTGGTATGTCGTGCCCATGTGTCACGTGCGTATTTATAAATACTAATTTATAAATATAGTCGAAGGTAGCTGATGTACTAGTAAGAGCTGGAGTATGCACGATGGGAGAAGTTGGCAGAAGCCCGGGCAGAAGTTTTAGTCTGAAGCGACATATAGAGGTCTGCGGGGTGTATTAGAAGGGTCCAACGCATTCGTCGCCCAACATCCAGCCCAGTTACTGAAGTTTGAAGGGTAAAGGGGGAGGAGAGTGACATACACAGTTAGTTGGAGTGGTTTTACAAGACAGGAATGACGACCAATCTGTGATTACAACGTTAATAATAAGTGATTTGGCAAAGAAACCAAATGTTGACGCACAAGAATTATTTATATGCATTTTATTTTGCTTCATGTTTCATTACATAGCTAAAATATTTTTGGTAACTTTAAATTGAGGAACCCAGCATTTGACCGTTTTGTATATGACTCAAGATATGTCAAACTACACTTTTTCTAAATTCCAATGGTGAAATCAGAAAAATTGGATTGATTAAGCCTATATTTATTGCTGGAGCTATAAGTTTTAAAATATTAGAAGAGGTGTAGTCGAATCCAACATTTTACAACTCTTAGCGAAACCAATAAATATAATTTTGGCTTTTATGCAGTCAATTTGATCATTATGTTTTGGATCCAATATTTTTACCGGGATTTTTACACAGTGGGACTCATCAAAACATAATAATGAAATGAAAGTGGCTACTTCGGTTTTATGCAAATCAGCAAGTTTTCACCTTTTTTAATAGGCGTATTTAAAATATGAATGATCAAAATAATGACTTATTAAGTTGTCTAAAATCAGCTCAATATCCATAAATTAATAACATCTAATTATTAAATTTGAAATGATATCATGAAAAACGGCAATCAAAAATACATGAATCAATTCAAGTAATTTAGCCCATGGATCAACTTCAAGTAATTTAATTCATGGATAAATTCAATTGATTTAGCATCATAATTAATCATACTTGAATTAATTTCAGAACCAAAACAATAAAAAAATTCAAAGTATGAAATTAGTAATACGGTTAATTTGCTAAATAAAAAGATGTTATAAAACTTAGACAAATCTAAGTAATCATGATTGTTCATTTATCAAATGAATGTATAAATCAACATTTATTCAAAATAAAACTAGTGAATTAAGCTATTTATCAAATCAACATTACATATCATTATTATGCTTAACATTACTGTTAGTCCTCGAAATAAGGTGGCACTCGGGCCTCGGGCCAAAAGCCCGTGAAATCACTAATTAACCCGGGGGCCAGTGACTCAATGCTAACTTCAACATCAACAATATTGACATTGTCTGGTCTAACGCCATACAAAGTGTTACAAATGTGGACCAGCGTAACATTAACATTTTACAATTTGAATACTAATATACAGTAATATACTAATACTAATATACAGTGATCCCATTCACTACACACTATAATGAAATTATTGATACAGCCCTCGAATCCAAACATATAAATGTCTTCTACGCTATTATAATGATATATATAATTGGTTTTCTTATTTATACACAATTTGGTTCTTAATAATTGATCATCAATTATTATCAATTATTCTGTACTTCAAGGTAATCATATTTTTGTAACCAAAACTATTTAATCCATAATAGACTGTAAAATTCACCATCATCATTCTAATATGTAAACATATAGTATACACTATTTACATTGCATATCAATCATGACTTTATTCTAAGTTAGGCCCCTTATTCAAAACTGAAACAAAAGTTCTAAAATTGCGAAAATAAGAGAGCTAGAAATTTGGTAGTCAAATATTTATACCATGTATTTATACCATGTAAGATTAGTGGCCTTGTAAAAGACTTTAAAGATGTTATGACTCCTTTATCAAAGTTTACTCAACTCAACTATTTAAAAAAAAAGATTGCATACAGAGCCTCATTACTGAAACCGTTTCAGTGTACTAATCTTTTCAACATTATAAAAATGCCGAAGTTTATGTACAGGGTGTAACAATAAAATTTATACAATTGCATTTTGACTTCTCAGGAAAAAACTAAAAGAGTTATGGCACAAATGTTTTATACAATACAGTCAGTAATATCTGGGCTAAAAGAAGACGTTTAGTTGGTTTCTTTATAGCTTGTGTTCAAAAGTTATGTCCGATTAATTAAATCATCCAAAAAACGTGTTGGGCCACTTTTGCCATGTTTGCGCATATCAAGTTTGAATCGCGTAGATATGCAAAATCGTTTATTTAACATCAAAGAACTGACACAAAAGAATTATAAGTGGTGCTTCTTCATATAATTGACATGAACTTAATAATAATATGATATTTCTTTAAAATCTGTTAATGAAGTCATGAAATTTCTTTCAAATTATCTTATAAATAAAATAATTTCTCATATCCCTCAGATACCATTGGTAAAACTGAGAACAGTTTTTGTATCCATAAGTACAAAACAATAAAAAAAATTAAACTTAAGTTCAGCTGGGCTTCTAGCTATTCTGGGGCGACCACTATTGCCAGCATTTCTGTTATAAACTCTTTAAAAATTCTATATACTTCTCATAGTTGTACATATACGTAATTGTATGCCTTTATGGAAGACGTGAGTTTGGAAAATGAGCTGTATATAAAGCAATCTTATGGTTTCTGCTTGACTCCATGTGCTACCGAATGTCACAACCATAAAAATGCGCTCTTCCAACGTGCATTGGGGTTGTAGTTATTGAGCTGCAGCCACGATTCCTAGTAAATGAAGTTGTCAGTGCTTAGTTGTGACTTTAAAAAACTCAAGGAGATATTCTATTATCATGATTATGTAATAATTTCTACCATATCGAATACCCCATTGCTTAAACACAGACCCTATTCAGTCACTTGTCATACTCAGACAAAAGTGGCCCAAGCGGTTTTAAGACTAGGTTACATAATTGGCCATATCTTCACTTGTATACCATCGATTTTATTGGAATAAAGCTTATCTGCTAGCTAAAGAAATTATCTTGATAGATAAATATCAAACCAAAAAATAAGCGGTATACTTGTTTCATTCTATTTTCCAAATTGTACAAATTTTATTGTTACACCCTGTACATGATCTAATCATACGAGGGGCGGTCAGTATGTAATAAAAGCTGACCTTTGACCCCATATATAGAATATTTGATGGGATTTCTTTATAATCACATAAAGACTGTACCTTTGTCTTTCAAATCACATGTGTAAAAATACCATATACTTGATTACGTAACAATATTAGCATAAAATCAATAGACTAGGGACACTGCCAAATCACGCAAAAGGCGGGCCTTTTAAATTACATCAAAGGCACGTGTTTAAACCATCCGAGAGCAGCAACAGTACAAAGTGCATATGGCTAGTTTTTGGCAGAAATAAACACTATGCCTGGGTCTGTCTTTGGTAAAATACGAGACTTGTCATTAGTCTTGATTGGACATGGGACATCTTTGTACTTCAGCAACTTTAGGACTTGAAGGGAAGCAACATTATTCTGAAAAAATGGCGAAAATGAAAATGCAGTATTTTACAAATGGCATTAATTATCTACAAAATAAAACAGAGGAAAATATGATGACTGGTCACGTATGAGAACTGGTACTCAGTTCGATGATAACTGATGCAAATGAAACAATAATCTGTGCATGCGCAGGTGGGATGACCGATACAACGTGCTAAAAATGTATGAAACTGGCAAAAAAATCATGTAAATAGGGCTTAAAATATACAAAATGCTATGTAAATAGAAACTTAATAATTCATGTGATATTTCATGGATGATATCAACCTCAAATGAACAGAAAATTAAAAAAATAAATTTCCCATTCAAACGATGACCTCTCTCGCTGTACCACTAGGCCTACTTTTTGTGTAAATGTAACAATAGTAGAATAACAGTTATATTTTAATCCCGGTTTCAAATATTTTCTAGGGAGACACTCATTTTAATGTTTGGGGATTAGTCAACAGAACTGGTAAAAAACATTATTTTTCCACGTTTGCTATTGTTGGCAATATCAAAATGTTTATTGAAAGAAAAGCCTTGTTTTTGTCAAAAATAACACATATTACCCCACATTATAAATAAACTAAAACCCCGACAAAGATGATTTTATGAGATGGATGTTTGTGTTTTACTACTATTCCAAAAGCCAGCACTCTCCATACTTTAGTTCCCGAGAAATCGAAAATATACATAATACCTCATTTCAGTCTCTTATTTCCCTTAACAAAAACGACTAAATTTCAGCTAGTGACTGTAGACCATTGAGCTAATGCAGTTAGGTAATCAAGTGTGTGATATAATTTTTACATGTGTTGCTTGAAAGACAAAGGTACAGTGTTTATGTGATCATAGAGAAATGCCATGAAAATAATCTATATACAATCCATAACAATATAGTCGGCGGGCTTTTGATGTGAATCAGACTTACCGCCTTTATTGTCAGTTTGTCCTTAGGTCCAGGCACGCTATAGACTATGCCATAGTCGAATTTTATTTAAAATATGTTATTATTAGTCATGATGAACCCATTTCGTTGAACTCAAAATTATACTGATGTTTATTAAAATTAAAGTATTCAATAGTAAAATGGTCATAAAGAGTTTAAAATATCAGACGATTGGTGACAATAAAAGTAATTGAATGCAACATTATCTTGCATAATTATAACGGCTTGCTTTAATACTGAACAATTCTGATTTTGGAATCTACCAGTTTATTGATAGCGAACCCCGAAATTTCGACTATGAACTTTGAATTGTAAGCAGAACTTTACCCCCTGGACTTTGCTCTCTAAAAACACACTGTCAAGCATACTTGTTTATCAGTCCATTAACCACAAGTACTAAGCCGGACGCGCTAGATGTTTGATGAGAGATTAACTTTCGCGTCAACACAAAAGCGCCGCAAATACCACAGACAGTTGTTTACGGTGTAGTTCATGGTAATGGCGCGGGCCCAGACGATTTAAACCATAGCGAGGTATGGGCGACCAATCACAAGGCAGATCCATTTAAAGATGCATTACATCATGGACAATTTTAGTTAGGCCAGAAATTGGCCTAACTCTCCATAGAGTCCCGTGTTAAAAATCTTAACCGCAAGGCAATGTCAGTAGTCCACTTGGGAAGCTAACAAACAGAGGGAGTAGGGTGACTGATCAGATGTGAAAATCTATCAATTGTGCACACATTAATTAAATCAGAGTTTTAAGCTTAAATACAATATCCAGAGTATGCACAATGGGCAAGTGGACTACGGGGTAGTCTAGGCACGCTACTGTACTAACTGTGCCTAATAAATATTTGCGTTGAGGCGTTGGACTTTTGCACTTTAGACAAAAAATCCTCATCGACCCCTAAAGTTTATTGCAGAAATCAAAAGATCAGATTCACTTTCAAGTGGTCCTGTTTATCATGTTTATTTGGCATGTTAAACTACCGTGCTATCCTTTTGGTTATTTGGCATTTCAAACTACCGTGCCATCCTTTTGGTATGCACCGACGGTCACATCTGTTTTGTCCCGTAATAAACTTTTTAGGCTGCGTCTTAAATGCAGCGCCTCTAGCGGTGACCTGTTTTTAATTAATATCGTATAGCGGCTATGTCATTGGTTACTAGCAAACAAAGCTATAGCCTCAATTCTATACAAACCACGATTAGGGGCACACTTAGAAACTTGCTTGATAAAACTACGAAATTCTTTTGATATGGTAATCTACAGAAGATCTTATCTGGCCCATTCCATGTCAACTCCAGGGATGTGCACCGCAGCACCTCTTCAATTTTTTTCTTTTTCTGTGTGTTGGTAGATATTGATGAGAAAGTAAAATCCCGAAAATTTGAGCTTCATACTCCATTTCGTTTTCCCGTGGCATCAATTTGAAATTTAGAGGGTCAGCGTAAAAAATGTGTCGCATCGCGAAAGACGATGTTTGGAGGTCCATGAATGTATAAAGGGAACCATTTACAACTTTAAAAAGTATGTATCCTGGGGTACTTATTTGTGTAGAATTCAAATCTGGCATCAGAAAACTTGTAACTCCTTTACTTTAAAAGATATAGGGCCCTCAAAATGCAACTTCGTCCATCCGGGACCAACTTTGGGGGTCAAAACTCCAAAAGTAAAAATAATTTTATTGTCCATTTTTTGCTAGTCAGAGCCCTTTGGTAGGACATTACTCTTAACCAATATTGAGCCTATTAGAATATTTTTAGCTGAGATATTACCCATGCAAAACCCCAATTGTACATTTTTTGTGCATTTTGACCCCCCTGAAAACCAATGTCAGGCATTTTGATCCACCATCAACTTCAGGTATGTTGAAAATATGTCCTTGGACAACATTTCTGAGAGATATTGGCTTTGGGACTCGATGGCTTCAACACATCAGTAAGTTTGCATTCTCCATAGAGTTGTACATAAGTCATTATACATGCGAAATCAAAAATGTGTACAACTCTATGGAGAATGCAAAATGAATATTTTTGGTGATTGTTTTGTATTGAACCATGATCTTTTTGACATAAACATTCAGAAAACTCCTCAAAGAAATATGAAATGTCCCACATATATCTTTACTTTAAAGTCGAAGCTGCAAGATAGCCTGAATAAAATTTTAATTTGCCGGCCAAAAATGTGATATTTTGATTTTTTCTTGACCACTTTCATGGAAACGAAAAATTACAACAAACCTCGGTAAAACTGACGATTTACAAGGAATTTAAAGGAAATCTGTACCATAAACTAATCAATGGCTATATAGTTGCAGTAATAATAAAAACGACAAACAGTAAAAGTCCCAAGCTTATATACGTCCAAATAAAGGAGAAATTCTTAATTCCTTACAACAATCAGCGATCAGTTTGTAATCCATGGTGGCGGCCATATTGATACCCGATATATTTTATTACGCTGTAACGGTACCCCGATTTTGAAACCAGCGAAATCCGTGCCACGAGCCTCGTCCCTCGTGAACTTTGGTGACACGAAGCGAATACTACCAAAGTTCAGATTCAACATTCGTTCAAAAGAAAACGCGACAATTTTACCCATAAAACTACAGAAGAACATAAAAAATGTATTTTAAGTAATATTTATGATCAACAATGTCTTTTGAGAACGAAAAGTAAAAACAGCACTAAAAACCAAAATTCGCTGTGGGGGTCGCGAATGCCATAGCAACACACGCTCGCCGTGGGTCTGTGTGAAGGGGCGCAACACTAAATAAGCGTCCCATAGGATAACGTGTGATTTTGGCCTACTTCGAGCGCCATTCCTGGCGTCCCTGCAATACTTGGCAAAATAAATTTGGTATCAAATTAAAGCTCTGTTTCTGTAGATTCCAAAACTTTTGTCGGCATATATCGATGACCGTTGACTTTTTCGCTATTTCGCGGTGCAAAAAATATGGCCTAAAAATATACTAAATTCACCACTCACATTTCAAAATCGGAAGTTGTCTTCATCCGCCACAGAGAATTGCTTTTGAGATAAAATGTCCGGTTTTTTCTGCATGTTATCATTGAAGACACTTGTCGAATTCATATGAGCTGATATTGAGTGATTTAAAGTGAACATGTCGGTAGGTATGGTCGCTACAATCTCATACTCACTGTGGACTATATTAGCCGAATTTCGTTCTTACATAAAATGCGTAGTGATTTAGTGTTGCGCCCCTTATAAGGATTTAAAAGTTTTCAAAATCCACATTTGTCACTTATTAATTAAATTAGAGAACATTTGTAGCTCAACACCGAAAATTTCATGTCTCTGCGACATTTCGTTCAAGAGAAATGTTGTTTTAAAGATCAGTGCCGAAACGCGGAAAATCGCATATTTCGACTTTTCCTCCAATATGCGAGAGTTTGCACAAAACTCACTAAACTAGTGACAGACAACAATTTAAGCACGTCTTTGAACCAAGTTTAATTTCTTTTCTAGATTATCTGTCTTGCCATTTTGTTTTGGCAAGCACTTGTTAATGAGTGTGAAGTACAAACACCCCCCTGTTTCAGTAGTAACAATTATGATCTTATTGCATAGGCCTACTGAATATGCAGCAAAACGGCTTCATGCAGATTAACAATGCCTATTAACTTTAAAACCCATTTTGAGCCTTTTTGAAGATTTTGGATACAATTTCTAGACTTTGCAGGCGCCTGCTCGGCCAATAAAGCATTTTTTCCAATAATAATTCATCAGGGTGACTTTTCGTAATCCTTGTTTATCATCATGATTGAAATAGAACACATTTCATGACGCGCATTTCTTATTTTACGCGAAGAATGTAAAAGGAACGCGTTCATAGCGACGGCCGTTACAAGGATTTAAAAGTTTTCAAAATCCACATTTGTCACTTATTAATTAAATTAGAGAAAATTTGTAGCTCAACACCGAAAATTTCATGTCTCTGCGACATTTCGTTCAAGAGAAATGTTGTTTTAAAGATCAGTGCCGAAACGCGGAAAATCGCATATTTCGACTTTTCCTCCAATATGCGAGAGTTTGCACAAAACTCACTAAACTAGTGACAGACAACAATTTAAGCACGTCTTTGAACCAAGTTTAATTTCTTTTCTAGATTATCTGTCTTGCCATTTTGTTTTGGCAAGCACTTGTTAATGAGTGTGAAGTACAAACACCCCCCTGTTTCAGTAGTAACAATTATGATCTTTTTTGCATAGGCCTACTGAATATGCAGCAAAACGGCTTCATGCAGATTAACAATGCCTATTAACTTTAAAACCCATTTTTGAGCCTTTTTTTTTTTTTTTGGATACAATTTCTAGACTTTGCAGGCGTCTGCTCGGCCAATAAAGCATTTTTTCCAATAATAATTCATCAGGGTGACTTTTCGTAATCCTTGTTTATCATCATGATTGAAATAGAACACATTTCATGACGCGCATTTCTTATTTTACGCGAAGAATGTAAAAGGAACGCGTTCATAGCGACGGCCGTTATAAGGATTTAAAAGTTTTCAAAATCCACATTTGTCACTTATTAATTAAATTAGAGAACATTTGTAGCTCAACACCGAAAATTTCATGTCTCTGCGACATTTCGTTCAAGAGAAATGTTGTTTTAAAGATCAGTGCCGAAACGCGGAAAATCGCATATTTCGACTTTTCCTCCAATATGCGAGAGTTTGCACAAAACTCACTAAACTAGTGACAGACAACAATTTAAGCACGTCTTTGAACCAAGTTTAATTTCTTTTCTAGATTATCTGTCTTGCCATTTTGTTTTGGCAAGCACTTGTTAATGAGTGTGAAGTACAAACACCCCCCCTGTTTCAGTAGTAACAATTATGATCTTTTGCATAGGCCTACTGAATATGCAGCAAAACGGCTTCATGCAGATTAACAATGCCTATTAACTTTAAAACCCATTTTTGAGCCTTTTTTAAGATTTTTGGATACAATTTCTAGACTTTGCAGGCGCCTGCTCGGCCAATAAAGCATTTTTTCCAATAATAATTCATCAGGGTGACTTTTCGTCATCCTTGTTTATCATCATGATTGAAATAGAACACATTTCATGACGCGCATTTCTTATTTTACGCGAAGAATGTAAAAGGAACGCGTTCATAGTGACGGCCGTTACAAGGGGCGCAACACTAAATAAGCGTCCCATAGGATAACGTGTGATTTTGGCCTACTTCGAGCGCCATTCCTGGCGTCCCTGCAATACTTGGCAAAATAAATTTGGTATCAAATTAAAGCTCTGTTTCTGTAGATTCCAAAACTTTTGTCGGCATATATCGATGACCGTTGACTTTTTTCGCTATTTCGCGGTGCAAAAAATATGGCCTAAAAATATACTAAATTCACCACTCACATTTCAAAATCGGAAGTTGTCTTCATCCGCCACAGAGAATTGCTTTTGAGATAAAATGTCCGGTTTTTTCTGCATGTTATCATTGAAGACACTTGTCGAATTCATATGAGCTGATATTGAGTGATTTAAAGTGAACATGTCGGTAGGTATGGTCGCTACAATCTCATACTCACTGTGGACTATATTAGCCGAATTTCGTTCTTACATAAAATGCGTAGTGATTTAGTGTTGCGCCCCCTGAAAGGTTACACTACCGCTTGTGGCAGAAAGGATTCGCAAGCAGCTATCATGGCGGCTTCCATGAATCGCAGAAACGATTAAAAGTGCTTTTTCTTTGTTAGGAATATTCCGAAATTCATTTAGACCGTCTGGTATGTTTAATTTAGGGGTATATAACTATATTAGCCATTGATTAGTTTATGGTACAGATTTCCTAATTTAAAGTCTCCAAAGAAAATCTATCTGTGTTATCTTGCACACAAAATAGTTCTTGTCTCAAAAATCCAAAAGAAGAGTGCGTTTTATCTGTACTTTTTAGAATAAAGCTTCGGGACTTTTGGTCTCTAATTTCATACCACGACAAAAGAAGTACAGTACATACATCTGACACAAAGCATACATCCTTTTGGCCTGATATGGAAACGTAATCAGAAGGTAGCTATTGTAAATAGCTTACAAAAGGCTCCTCCGATTCATAGTGATCTACAATCAGTCGCCAAGCCGCGAATTATCGATTTGCAATCAATCACATAGGCCTATAGAGCACTTTCCTTAAGTAACAAAAGGTTCTACGCGGTTATAATCATGAACGACCACTAACTATAGATTGAAGGCAATTAGACGTAAATCGTTTATACTGATAGATGGCGATGTTTAAAGAGCGAAAAGATTAATCCTATAGAGCGTATTACAGGGAAAAACCTGTGCCGTATGCATCTGCCTCTGGCCAAAGTATATGAGTTAAACTACTTAACACACCGGTTTCCTGGCTCTCGTCTCGTCTCTCCTAAAAGAGTTAAGAGAAATATTACTTATGAATATGATATTAAAGCCATATTATAACATTTGCTGAGGAGGACACCCTCAATCATTTTCAAAATTCTGTGTTTACACGATTGTTATGTACTTTAGTAAACTAACATACCCTGCCAAAATCAAGGCTATCTAAATTGCTATTTTATTGCCGGCCAGTACGGGCCAACTAAAGGATTAGGGTTCGGGTGTGTTTCATTTGGTTAAACAGCATATTTGTTAATCCAAAGAAATAAGTGCTGAATCCCCGAGTAATAGCACAGACACTTTTCTAGGGTATGTGGTCATAGCATGTCTGAATTATTTTAAAGATATTATATAGCGCATGCGGTGCAAATTACCATTCAAAATAGACGTACCTTTTGCTTTGTTTGGTTTTCAGTTTCGCTCAATTTATCCATAATTCTTTGTTTGCTGAAAGATACGATATTAAAAGCACAAGAGAACCAAATAACAACAAATTTGTATACAATTCGTCGCTCCCAAGACATAGTGGCGTATCAGCCATTTTTGACAAAATGAGATAATAATCTTTCATAAGTTTCATAATCTATGTATAAAGCTCTACATTCTGACAAACTTTCAAGACATGCATGTCATTAATTAATAAAGTATTATCACTAATTAGGTTTGACGTATCTCACTCAATGGAACTATTGTGTACAACATTCCCCTTGTTTTGTGGCGTATCAGTGACATACGCCACTATGTCGCAATTATATGTGACATACACCACTATTTTGGTATATCGCGGCTGTGTGGCCAATATGGATATGAATTCAACTATTATTCGACATACTGGCGTATCACGTGTCGTATGTCAATTTTGAATGGAGAAAAATGTTTCACATACTGCAGTTACTGTCCGTTTTCCTATACACAATACACAGTGCTCTCACCATTGACGCGCGACCTTTACAAATAGTGTATGTTAGAAGTATATTGCATTTGCCTAGTTAACATCACTGTGTGAAAAATAACCGGCCAATATTTAAACTATTCTCCAAACTTCTAGCAAATATATTTCTCTAACATGACCTAAAATTACAGCTAGGTTAGATGTTCAGAAATAGTCGCACTTTCGTAGAATATGAGTGAGGGCAAAGCATAGCTAGCTCATAGCTATAGCGCTCCCCGTGTTAATTGAATGGAGATTTGACCGAAAATATTGAGCTATATTGGTAACGGACCGCTCCGTTCTGAAGGATGCCACAAAAAACGGCACAAGCTACATTTAAACTATTCTATGAAATTCTAGAAAATATAGTTTTGTAACATGTCCTAAATTTTTAGCTAATTTAGGTGTTTGGAAATAGTCGCACTTTTGTGTTTTAGGAAGGATATGTAAACGACAGATAGCACCAAAAATATGATGAAATTATTTCCAAACCGTGTTAAGTCAACAATCATTATGTTGCTCATTTTCAAGAATGCTGGTTAACAAAAAGCAGGCCATTGTCTCATTTCGTGAACAAAGGTCCAATACCATTGTTTCCTTGCGTTTCCTTTATAATCAGTTACCCAACTGAAGCTGTATTATAGCACCTTATAGCGATACCGCACATATAAAACAGACACATGTGCACAACCAGAGAAGATCCGATTTAATCAGTTGAGCTGTTTCAATGAGTGTTATCTTGGTTTAATAGCTTTTAATGGGGTTTAAGTCCTGCAAAGGTCGAGATGAATTCTACTGTAGACATGACCGCATCATGAAAAAATTAGACATACTGGCGTATACGTTTAATGACTAATTACAATTAATTGGTGAATGACAACAATGTATTTTATACATTAAATGTAACTTAAATATTTATATTTTCATATCCATTCAAGAAAAGGGGACATTTTAAACGAGGCAATGTATGACAAACGGTTAAAAGTTGCAAAAACTTCTTGCGGGTGACGAATTAATTACGATAGGAGCAAAGTTATGCTTTTTATGTAACTCCTTTGACTTATATATCTGTGACAGCTTTATGCCCTTATATGGATGTGTCATGCCCTTATTTGCATGTGATCAGATCATGCGATGGTTTGCCATTGCATCATGGGATATTAAGCTATAATCGTGTTTTCAGCCCGATACTCTGCATGGTACATTTAGCTGTCAACCTGCCCAAAATGCATTGCACATCAGCTAAGCTTTTTTGGAATTTAATCAAATACTGGAATTTACCTTTTGCAACTTTGCGACGTTGCGTCTGGAACCACTAGACTTCATCAGGTAACTGACCCGATGGGCTGGTCACGATGGCTAGGTATCACCTTGCTGGCCCTGTCCCATGCATGAGATAAGTTACAGCGGAGTCCCACTTTCTTGTTCAGTGATGGTTGCTCAATGCGCTCCCAAATGGCTTCTTTTATGCCTCTCTAATGCCACTGTTCCTCCTTATCCAGAATAACGACTTCCTCGTTGTAGATTGAGTGTCCAGTTATCCGTTAGATGGAGGTACACAGCGGAGTTTTGCGCTTCGTTGGTACTGAATCTCCTCTGTTGGCCAATACGGGTTTAAGAGCCTGTTTGGTTTCTCCAACATAAGCCGCTGAGGAGAGGCATAAAAGAAGCCATTTGGGAGCGCATTGAGCAACCATCACTGAACAAGAAAGGGAGACTCCGCTTTAACTTATCTCATACATGCGACCGGGCCATCGGGACGATACCCAGCCATCTATCACGTGACCAGCCCAGCGGGTTAGTTGCCTGATGAAGTCTGGTGGTCCGAGACACAACGTCGTAAAGTTGCAAAAATAAAGTTCCAGTATTTGATTAAATTCCCAAAACTACTGAATGACTAAGATCATCCACTATTTATCAGCTAAGTTTCATCCGATATAACAATGGATTCGCGAACTAGAAAATATTCAAGTTAAAATGGATTCGGTAACTGATTGTGCTGTCAAGCCGCGATTTCGAAAAGTAGTTTATTCTGTTCGATTATTTTTGTAATAATTAAAATGATAGCCTATCATAAATTATAATATGCGAAAAACATTGTAAGATTGAACAGACATGAATTTTGTCTGGAATGTCTTGTTTCTTAAATCATATTTATTCTCACCTTATTTCCGTGTGGTGGAAACATCGACAAACGCGTTCACAACCACTTCGTCGTTTCTTAATGACGTAATTGTAAGCCACTGCCTCTTCTAATTTGTTCAATTGTGCCGCCTCCCTTGGCTTCACCTCCCGTTCTGAGATAAATGATAAAATGAGTCATTGAACGCGAATAAGTTCACCCCAACACTAAAGAATTTATGATAGAACTTTATCAAGTTTTGCCGATTAGTAAAATCAAGGCGACGAGGCTGACATTTGTAGTCCTAGTGGTCAAAATCACTGTGAGTAGATGTTATGGATTTAAATATTTAATTAGAAAGACATTCATTAAACTACGTCATGTAAATTTTTTGAACACTCACGCAATTTACGTAAGAACGTCAAACCTGACTTCTTTTTAAAATGCATCAAACATGATAGGCCATCGATAATAATCCACGGCAGTAAGAAATGCAGTGTCAATATTGGTCCTGTAAAATATTCCATCGTGATGAAATAAAATTGGTTTTTCCAAATAACGTCGGTCTCCTCTTCAACATTTTGAAACGTATTCCTGGAGGAACAAGAAACAGGAATAACTAATATTTGTAATAACACAAAAAAGTAAATGATTAGTGATTGTAGCAGGAGAGTAAAAGCCCGGGAG
Source organism: Amphiura filiformis (assembly GCF_039555335.1). Classification (NCBI taxonomy): domain Eukaryota; kingdom Metazoa; phylum Echinodermata; class Ophiuroidea; order Amphilepidida; family Amphiuridae; genus Amphiura; species Amphiura filiformis. Next base: position 1,420,753 of record NW_027305490.1, on the reverse strand, counting down.
GTCTTCGAAAAAAATGTACGTGGATGTAGCAGCAGACTTTCGGATGCTGACTTTTCTACACCTATTTTTTGCTGTGTTTGCAACCCATCGCGAAAAGCACCCATTGGATGCTTTTAAGGGCACTTTTGCACAAATACATCTAATTGGGCGTATTGGTCTTCAGTGAAAACCCACCTTCGGTAGTCTTCAAGGTCCGTATGCACAAAAGACTTAGACCGGGTCTAAAGTTAGACCTGGTCTAAGTGGAATTTAATCCCAGGAGAAAGGACATTTTCCTTTACATTTGCATAAGTTATTTTGTATTATTTTTGAACTTTGCATTTAAATCTTTAGAATTTACTTGCTACTCTAGGAAGGAAATAAGAGTAAAGGACCATGCCTGATGGAACTAAATTCCACTTAAACCTGGTCTAACTTTAGACACGGTCTAACCCTTTTGTGCATACGGACCCAAGACTCTTATAGAGTTTTCTTATAATTGCGTTGATGGCGCATTGGCTCAACTAACTCCCAGACAGGCCGAGACAAACAAGTATGTCTATGGGCTAACTCCATTCAGGCCGGAATTAGTGATTGGTAATAATTCTTCTTGCCGCCCCTTCATCTTCAGCCGCCCCTTGCTTTCACCCGGGGGAGGGGGGGGGGGGCTCGCGCCCCCCAAATCTCCCCTCAAAATATGCGTATGTTACGTGATAGTGCCTTCAAAATCGAAGCAGAAAGACCTGTGAAAAACGAAAATTACGGGTCATGTATATTCACCATCCTAATATTTCACCTGTTTAAATAATCAATAGCACAATAGGATTTGGTGCTATTGTGCAATTGACTGGTTAAAACAGGTAAAGATTTAGGACGACGAATATATATATACGACCTGTTATTTTGGTTTTTTCACAGGTTTTTTACTTCGAATTTCAAGGCACATTCTACGTAATGAGTTTCCCTTCCAATAAATTATTGTAGTTCTGTGATGGTACGGTACTAAACATGCTAAATTCTCCAAACTGTCTCAACTGTTTGCAGGCAACTCTAGAACTCACAGAATTACCGATATCAGCGTCTCAAAACATGACTGAGAAAGGAAATTATCTGGGAAAAGTGCAAATAAAAGTTGAAATACCTTGCTATACTAATTTATAATTTCAGATACCCTTACCCAAACATAGCAATCAGGAGGTTGAGAAGTAACACATTGCTGATAACCATGTACAGGCCCAGAAGGAGAACGCCGATAATTGTGTTTTCTGGACACATTGGCATTCCAAGTTCTACATCGGTGTGGTTGTTGGTGCATGTTCCATCAGATGGGCTCGCTATTATTGAACACAAATTAAAAACAAGTTATAGTATACTTTCGCTTCTTTTTTTTATCGCTAACAAGAAAAACATCCACAGACGACTAGAATCATTTAATTCAATCATACAGTTTTCATGTCACTGTCTTCTCCTGGATATTCAACACGTTAAATTTTCTAGATTTGTTTAAAAGTAGCTTACTTAGGCTTTTTAGAGTAACACCTCGGCGTAAATTGAATAGCTTTCTCACCTACAATATCCTCGAGAAAAAGTTCCCCGTATATCTGAAAATATGGTCGGTAAAATATTGATGTCATGGTTGACATGAAGTCAGTATTTGCTCGAGGGTACTGGACAACTTGAACAGCGATTCCATAACCAAGTAGAACAAACAACATGATAACTATGAAGAGTCCTAAGTCTGCAAACTGAAAAAATATAAGAGAGATAGAAATAAATGATAACAATTCCAATAATCGTACACGGCTGCCATGTTCTTCTCTTCTTGGTTTATTTGACCGCCAATTTATAGGTAAATATATTTGGCACGCAAAGAAATAAAATTTTATCCAATGTGAAATGATTTATCCAATCCAATGCGAAATGAATTTTCCAACACGATGCACTATTTTCTCCATCACGATCATTGATTTCTCCAAAGTGCCTATAAATACCACAAAATACCACGATGAAAACCACTGCGCATGCGTGAATCGCAGGGTCTGCGATGACGCAATCACCCAAAGTGCTATATGCTCACGGAATCGCTGCCCGGGCAGCGTTACCCGTGTGGCTACCGGTCGGTGATCGTGTGCTTGGCATGCGGGGTCGCAGGTTCGAATTCCGGGGTGCCAAGCGACTTCTTTGTTCATCTTCTCTCCTTTTTCGTTTCTTCTGTAACTTCCGATAGCTAAAAGCAGGGTTGGGTGTTAGGGTTACTCCCCCATCACGGTGGATAATTCAGATCGTGTGGGAGAAACTCATTAAACCTAACTTCGCGGAGGCTTTTTGAAGGAAAGAAGAAGATGAAGAATATGTTCATTTTCTCGGATGCGGTTTTGAACCATCGACCCCTCGAGTGCTAGAAACACGGACGGTCATAGCTTCCCACGGGGGATTACCTTCGCCGACCAAGTCTTCCAAGCCCATAGGTGCCTTCGCATGATGACTCAATCGCATCACGTGAAATACGCGATCGCAGAGGATTGTTGCTGTAGCTTTTGTGGCTGAAGCCATATTCTATAATCTTTCAATGAATTTAGTTAATTTGTTTCAAACATGATTTTTGGCATATTTGTAATGTTTACATAATAACCCAAATTTGATTTGTATCCTTCCACAATATTTTACTAGACTAATTATTCAAATATTTTAATCGAATATCAAGCTAATGAAGAATGCAGTATCTTTCCATCTTGCAATCCACAGGGCCTTTGTGCTAAATGACAAAGCTTGCAAAATTTCTACGTTTCTAATTTCGAAATTTCTCGATGTTATATATTAGGCCCTATACTGCAATGTCTTTTTAGAGGGTGTAGCATTATACCGGTGCTGATAATTTTGAGAAACTGTGTGATGGGTCATGTACAGCTTACCATTTTGAAGACCATTATGATTTTTGGTCCAAGTCTTCTAGAAATCATAAAGGTATGAAGAAATCTGAAGTAGCAAAAGGACAAGTCGAAGGCAAGAAAAATCCTGCCAATTTCCTGAGTTCTATCAGGGAATTGAAGTATTACTCCACAGCGAAGATGGATAGTATGAGTATGTCAATTATGTTCCAGTAATCACATATGTACTCCAAAAGCCTCTTCATTGAATAAGCAACACAAACCTGGGAAGAACATCAATAACAACGGCGCTTAGCTTACGCAATTACATGTAGTACAAATGTACGGTATTTAAAAATACCGCGTTTCAAGCTCGATTATTTGGGGAGGGGGATATTAATAATATTATACCTATCAGAATTATGCCTCCAAATTATACACAGATATCTTGCTAACATAAAGACAAATATTAAGCATTATATAAATGAGAAAAAAGCTGGCTCACTCCAACAAAAACCATTACTTTATAGCAAAGAAAAGACAACAGCAGATAAGAACTGTAAGCAAATGTTTTTCTTAAAAATGCTCAAAAGACATTAACAGTTGGAGCTATCGCGAGTCAGCTGTTGAGCACAATTGCCATTGAAATTACACGTCCGACTGTTATGAAATTTTGGAAGACTCTCTTCGGGAAAACAGCTCGACAACAGCTTTCCCGTGACATTCCTTCATTTCAAATATTTAGTTTTGGTTTCTCTTTTGTTTAGAAACCAAAAATCAAGGGATTAAAAGTAGAGGTGATCTGGTTTGCAATCATAACACTATTATGCTGGAAGGACACAGTATAGGGTATATAACCAGAAGTATACAATGCCTATTGTGCTAACATAATTATTATCATGATTGATATCGGAAATTTATCCCGCGGACGACAGTTGATGCTCTCTGTCGAAGGTAGGTGGCATATTACACTCACGAGTTCTAGGCCTAGAAATCATATACATGCGCGTATATTGAAGGATGGGCCGGGGTGGGGGGATTTGTTTGTTTGTATGAAACATAAACGATGCATGGAGATGATTTGATTATGAATTAGTTTATTATCCCGGGGAAGCACAACCCATACCTCTTTAAGAGGGGGCTCCCCTCCCTATATAACCACCTCTTCCCTAAATTACCCCTTGCCCCCTCCTCCTCCCCTACATTCGATATCTTCATCTCGAGCTCTCCTCCCCGTTCTCTTTCACTTCCAATGCTCTCTCTCATCTGTTTCTCTCTCTCCCGGCCCATATCCCCTTTGCCCTCCAACCACCCCCCCCCCCCACACACACACCACACAATCTCTTTTCCCCTCTATCTTCTACTTTTTGCAGTAAAAATTGCTTCAGTAAAAGTCATTAGGTTATTAGAGGTCATATAATGGCCTTCCATCGATTCTGGTACATGGGATTAAGGACATATGAATCGATTTTGTTTATAGAACCTATACAATTACAATAGTGACCCCTTTTGTAATGTCGAATGCAAATATTTCGATGGTCTATATTTTTTCACAGGTGAATTAGCCTAGACTTATTCGGTTTTGTAAACCACGTCTTTCAATGTAGATTACCATGCTTGATTTCTCTCCTCGTGAATATTGCACTGCGAAATTTAAACATTTCTTTTGTATACTTACCGTCGTTTTATCTTTTCAGTTTCTGTTTCCGTAACCGTAATAGTTTTTGTAAGTCATTGTTATTCTGAAGTGGTAGTCTCCCAGGTGTGGCCAATCTTTTATTCTAGCCTTTTGTTAGTTACTGAAAATTTGAAGCTCGTGAATTTCAGTTTTCGTTTTAGTAAGTTATATAGATTTTTTACATAAAACCTTGAGATGTGCGGTTGGGTGCTAATCTAGACAAAAGAAGAGTCTAAATTTTACGGTCCTAAATTCGCGGTAAATTGTACGGCTTCAATTGACTTGTGTTTGGTGTATATGCACTTACGCTTAGACGTAAGTGGCTCGTAAAAATTGTCTTGCATTGAAATATATACTAACCATTTGCCAAGTTATAAGCAAAAGTTTTTCATATTGGCGATGAAACGAGCGTCTAAAATAGTCAAATATCTCCCAATGAGGCGCGTACAAGTGGTGATTTGGTAATCATGTTTTATATTGAAATACAACAAAAGAATTGCATTGGAGCAAAGATAATGTATTCTATTCATTCGTATCACTGGCAAGCTAATCTGATAATTGGTTGGGTCTATATGCAAGGCTCGGGTTTATTTTAAATGTTTATTTTTGCAGAGCTTATTTTCAGTCATGGATCATACTGATAAATTTCGCAAGGGACGGAGAGGGAGGGAGGGAGGGAGGGAGGGAGGGAGGAGAGGGAAATACTTGAGACTGAACAAGTGAGAGTGGGAGGGGTGAGGAAGAAAGAGTGGAGAGGGAGTGACTGAAAGACTAGAGAGAGAAGAACTCAAGAGGAGAGAGTAGGGACTGGGGAGGGAGGTGTGAGACTGATCATGGGGGGGGGGGGCAAGAGGAAGCAAACTAGGGAGATAGACATTGATGGAAGGGCGACACTGTGGTCATGCACACGTGCTTTGGGGTTCGACAGGCTCATAAGCGGACCTTTTGTGATTTTAGGGCTTATTTGCAACGTTTTTACAGAAAAAAGTGGAGTTTGTCATTCGGATTGGCATGCATTTTGTCAAATCAATATAGATTTACCAATGTTAAAGACGAGAGGGCGCTAGGCCATTAAAAACACTGGTGTTAACATAATCTGTTCTCTCCCGATTTTATTGACATAAGCAATCACCTCTATTGAAATAAGCTGATTGGTACTTCAGAGTTAACAATGAAGTCAGATTACAGTAACTTACTGAATCCCTTGCGTTTTCGTATCTGAACAAAAGACTTACGGAAACTGAAAAGATAAAAAGACCCTTAGAGTAGGTAACTTCAAATCAAATAATTTTACGATTCACACCACTTATAAGAAACTGAAACCAAAACCGAAACTGACTGACACAAATGTTCGGTTCTAAACAAAAGGTAGAAACAATGAGTTCGATATCTTATGATTCAAGTGGTTAGGCAGGACAATAGGAAACCACGTGACCAAAACCAAAACCAAAACTAAAACTATATATTTGAAATGAGGCACTGTTTACTTCAAATTGTAGTATGTTAAGGATGAACATTATAATTCACATTGTGAGCTTCTATGGCTATTATTGGGTGAAGGGTTTTCCCACCAGCCCACTAACTAGTCCATTGCCTATACCTACAGTACAGTGAGTGAGCTAGAGGTCAATCATCAATTGGAGCGCTGTGTTTGCACTGGATAGGGAAAACGGACAGTAACTGCATAATGATGCAGATTCTCATGCTCTGAGAGACCACCAGACATAACAGTAAAAATTGGATGATGTATGATTTTTTAAAGTTAAATTGCATTTTTATTACTGGTCATCTTGCTGCTGGGTTACACATTTGATGTTGTTTCAGTAACAATCTGATCATAACACTTGCATATCGAGCTTAACTCATTTATAAGAGGCTTACACATATTTCCATGTAATATATAGTTTTACGATTTTTTACCGTTTCCGATGTATCGAATCTTATTGGTTCTGAGGTCACGAACATACATCTGATAAATCTGTCAATATACATTTGCCCTCATTGGTAGGTGGCATTTCAATGTATAATCATGCTGAGTTTGAAGAAATTACCATTTACATAACCAAAGATTTCAGAGCGGAGGTAGAACTTTTGGAATGACCCTCGTATGACCAAGTATGAACTTGACAGTCAAAAGGGGTAGATTATCGAAAGTATTACCTGTGCAATTTCCTCCCATATCATTGTTGTGCCCCATACTATTAAAAGTATTGCCAAACCTGATGGTGGAGACATAAGGGATGGTTTCGATAATAGCTCATACGAGAACAACGCCAGGAACAGCACGTAGCAGATCTGTAAATAGAACATTAAACATACTATTATACGCATTAATCGTATTATAAAGAAAATCATAGTCCTCCTTCAGCTTCCTTCCAAGTCCTCTTTGTCGTATATATCAGTAGTGAGAAGTAGCAGCCTACACTACACCGGTGTTTTAGATGATCACTTCATGCTCTCATTAAAATGCATACCGTTTATTTTGCATTATCATCACAATCAATAAAAATGCATTTATTGTGCATTAGGCAGAGTAGAAATTAAAAAAACAAAAAAAAAAACAACAAAAGGAGAAGGGGTTTGAGGAGGAGAGGCTTTTATTTTTTAATCGAAAAATAGGTGTAAATACCAATATCTTGCGCTATATTTATCGTATACAATAATACCTGAAAAAATGAGGAGGCCTATTTTATTTCCTTGTTTTGATAGGTAGGCCTCTCTTATGATCACAGAACTTTCCAGAGGTGTATTTTGTATTATAAGCAAGGCTATAATAGAAAGCATCTCAATTTCCTTCTTTTTTCTAAAGTTATAACTAAATTGATAATTGAAGCGGCCTACAAAAAGGAAACGGGAGGAGACGAGAAACATTTACTCGGCCTTACAAGACGTGTGCAATAGATATGCACACAACACAGCCAATTCAAAACTATTAGAGTTTATCCTTGATCGCCATTGTTCCCCTTTTTGGGGCGCCCTCTACGGAGGGGTCGATATTATCTTGGAATTGCAAATTGCTGCAATTTTCGACCTTGCTAGATTTACTTTGCGTTTGTTTTGTTTAAAAGGAGGTGCTTCGAATATATTCGAACTCAGTTGAATTGGTTTTGGTTTTATTACTGTTTACTATTAAATATGTATTGAATGCAAGTAATGTATAAAAGTATCCTTACACTTGGAAAAAAATCTTAAGTTTAAAACTGAACCATATTTGGGTAAAATAATTTTTTTCTTGTACATTAAGACACCCCGTTGAATCCTATGTGACCTCAAGAAGTTAAGTTACAAGCAGTTGATTAGACGAAGGTCCAGTTTATCATAGTAGCAACCACGAGAGCAGACGAGAAAATGAAGAGGAAAAGAAGGAGGAGGAGGAAGAAGAAAAAGATGATGATGATGACAATAATTGTGATTTGGAATTCAAGATATTTACCATATTGAAGAAGAACTTGTGCCTTGGTGTATAGAGTCTGAGGAACCACGGGCTGGCATCCTTGTTGAATGGAAAGAAAAAACCGTGCATATCATGAAAATGAAAATATACATCGTGAAGTATTAAAATCACCCATTCAGACAGAAACATACCGACCAAGGTACAGGGGGGGTCGGATGCCTCGGCTTAAAATACCGGAACAAAATTGACCTGAAGTTGTGAAGTGCACCTTCCTTTTGCTCAGGTGTTAGGCCTCATTTGTCCTCATCATGGCCCATTTTAACATCAAAATTGCAAATTGTCCCGGAAGTAATTTTAGTAAACCGGTCGGCGGGACGATTGGGAAATTCCCCTGATATAAGTTTAACGACAATTGAAACCTTTCTTGGTGAGTGCAAAAGAAAAATATTATTTTGTATGAACAAGTGAAAGATTTTGTTATTTTTATCTTACGGTTTCCAATCCTCTTTTCCATACGTTTCGCACCAAACTTTGTACATTGTCGTGGGAAAGAAACATTTGGCTTGATGATACTTCTGCAAGTCTCAGACACGTTACACCTCCCCAGTTTCCAAGGGGTTGCAAAAGAAATTCCTGGATTCGTTCCATGACCATCCCATCACAATACTTAGTGCACTCTCCAAGAATTTCACATGCGAGACCTTCGTACTTCCTGCCAAAAAAAGGTAAATACTTGATAACAATCAGAAGGCCCGGCCAGAAGGATACAAAGAGGCGATATAACTATCTGCACAATCGATCACGTAAAATCAGCCCCTTTTAGTCTAGCCTCTCGCCAATCCCTGGTAAGGCCGTGTAAAATTAATATTTTGGTTCTCGTCCCTCCTCCTCAATTTCTGGGATTTGTCAGATTTTTTTTTTTTTTTAGATTTTTCAATTTTTTAGACTTTGGAATGATTTATGAAATCTTCATACATATAAATAAGTTTATTAGAGAACAAGCATCACTTCCAAGTCTTTTTTGTGGTACTCTAGGGGTTTATCCTCAGAATCTCACATTTGAAAAAAAAAAAAAAAAAGGGCCTCATCGTTTCCTCGAGCACTGTTGGAGAAGACCGAAAACTACTGACAATGCTAATTTTACATTGAAAAAAAAAAAACAAAAAAAACCTCCCTCCCTCATCAATTCATGAAAATCCTCTGGACGAGAACCAAAACATTAATTTTATACGGCCTAATTTGACCTGGGGTCTATGATCAGTCTAATCTTGAAACTGAAAGAAATTCCGCCAGTCATTTCAAAACATGTATACACTTTTGATAGTCTGGATTTTTAGATGATTTCAATACAACCTTAGTGTATTAAAACTATCAAATTGCTAGTTGATACAGTTTTGATACCTTTTTGAGCACCTAGGGACTAGGGACAATACTGTTATAGTAACGGGATAGTAGCCGTTATATCAGTCAGGGCCACCGACAAGGGGGGAGGGAGGTAAGTGGGAGGTACGGACCGGGCTGCTTAATTTCTTTCTGCAACCATAATGGGCCGATGCAACCATAACAGCCTTAATGGGCCGCACTACCACCAACCTTTAAGGTTAGTGTTATGGTTAGTGTCAGGGTTTAGGGTTAGCGGTTGCATAATATAAACACGTGGTTTGTATATAGGGGATCCGAAATGAAATGAAAAAGGGCCCGTAAAAATAGACGGTAACTTGTGTAACAAAACCTACTTTGCTTGCTCTTCTAACTCCTTTTCGTTTCTCTTGATCTTCCTTGCCATCGTTTTGTACATCTTACAAGCAGTCAACGCTGAAGCCATATGTTCGTTGCCCTCATCCCAGAAATATTCCGCCATGTCATGGTAGTTATTCAAAATGGCAAATAAGAACAGGTGTCGGAATGGATCTTTCAACAACTCTGAAATAGGTTTATTATTATTAGCATCACGGGAATGTTTTTCACATGCATAATGTTCAAGAAGATCTTTTCAAGTGTAAATTAGCATACGATTTTGTGATGTGCGCCCTACAATCCTGACAATCATGCAACACAATAACACGTCTGTCAATGTAAGTTGAATGTTCAAGAGAATAAACACCATTTTGACCATTTTTGTATGCAGAGGATGATGCTATTTGTCTCCAAGTATACAGTGGATTTCATGGGGCATAAGTTTGGATAATACTTTAGGGAAACTGATCAGCAATGAGAATAATGCGTTTGGGTTTACTTACTGTCATGACCTTGTAATTAAGATTTCACTTAACAATTCACTTGTTGTGAATTATATACCAGTTTGTTTGATATCAGTAATACTAACGAGGAGCTTTCTGTCTGTCTGTCTGTATATCTCCGGCCTGTGAACCAAGATCAGTAGTTCAAGACTTTACACAACTGATCAAGACTTTACACATACATGGGAGCACGTGTGGACGAGTGGATAAGGCGCCCGGCTCATAATACATAGGTTATGAGTTCGAGCCCCGCTCGTGCCAACGTGTTGTGTCCTTGGGCAAGGCACTTTATCCTCATTGCCTACTGGGGGGTGTGGTTGGGTTGGATTGGATGTTTGTATAGTTGTTTGTTTCAATGTTGCAATATTGGCGCTGATAAAGCTGCTGCCTGCAAATTGCATTGTGTCTGTTTAGGTGTGTTTAATGTACAATTCTAGCAATTTGACCTGCGGGTCACCTTTAGAGTTTGAAATAAAAACCTTCCTAAACCTTCCTTCCTTCACCTTTAGCAGTCACAAAAGAATAGGTTCAAGTCAACACATGCATGCACCGTAATGTCTACCCAGAATTCATTGCTACAAATTATTTTTGAATTTCGAACTTTGTCTGAATTCATTTCTGTCTGTTGGTAAGGGTATGGAAGTGGTTGTGTAAGCCAACCCATAATGCAGTGTAAGCCTACCCATAATGCAATGTGAAGTGGTTGTTTACCCATAATGCAATTTGTAAAGTTGCTCGGGGATAATGATCGCCTACACTCCGGAAGTATGAAACCGCAAAGGTCATCTAAGGTCAAAGGTCAGGTCAAATTTAAAGTTGCTCCGATCGGGCTGTAATTCGGGGAAAATAATCCCTACCAAACTGCAAAAGTCATCCGAGGTCAAAGGTCAGGTCAAATTTGAAGCTACTCCAATCGGGCTGTAACTTGGAGGAAATTGATCATCCCCAACACTCGGGGAGTCTAACATGGCAAAGGTCATCCGAGGTCAAAGGTCAGGTCAAATATGAAGTTATTCCGATCGGCCTTTAACTCGGGGAAAATGATCCCTGACACTTGGGGATGTGATAGGAGTGATCACACTATAGCTGACCTGTTTCAGTCGTGTTGCTGTTATCATATGGATTAACGTTTCCTGTCAGAGTATGTATGAGGCGACCTATGGCATCCAGGTTTTCCTTTTCCTGAATGCAAGAGAATACTACAAAATGTAATGCTAGGTTTGGTTAAAGAGATTGAAGAAAGAAGTTTAACATGTTTAGTACTTATTCGTAATTACATACTGGCGTGCCTACGAGGTCATCACCCCCTGACGAAGCTTGGCCGTTTTTGGCCAGGCTTATCAATTGAATAGAGGATGCCACCTATGGTGACATCATGCGCGTTTTCCACAATGACGGAATAATGGAAATCCGTGGTCACATGGTTACTCCATAAAGGACATAATAACATTTAAGGGCTCGGATAGCGACGTTTGCACATTTTTGTGGGACCTGTGAACACATCAGACACACCAAGTTACATTCCGAATACGGGGATTGTCCTTCAGTGCATTCGGTACATTTACAGGTTTAGGGCGCCACTTTGTATACTTGGCCCCGGGCGCCACAACCCCTAGTTACGCCACTGTTTACTACCCATAATTAATTTAACTGTCTCTATACTACGAGTTATTGATTTAAGCCATGTAAACCGTTTGCTATTTTAGTATACTAGAAATGTTTAAAAAGTCACTTACAAGCTTTGTCAATGGCGACTTTTTAGCCTGAAAATAGGATTTACAACAGAGTTATTATATTATAATTCCAAAGAAAACAACATTAAACTAAATTGTACAGTACATGATGCCCCCAAAGTAACAATCACCCGTTAGCTCAAAGACAATATTGTTCAAGGTTGCGCTGCAGGCTTACAAAGAAACAATGCCTCATTTCAAATATTGAGTTTTAGTTTTGGTTTTGGTTTTGGTCACGTGGTTTCCTATTGTCCTGCCTAACCACTTGAATCACAAGATATCGAACTCATTGTTTCTACCTTTTGTTTAAAACTAAACATTTGTGACAGGTAGTTTCGGTTTTGGTTTCAGTTTCTTATAAGTGGTGTGACGAATAAAAATAAAAATAAAAATTTCACAGTGCAATATTCACGAGCAGAGAAGTCGAACAAAGCAGTCTACATTTGAAAGCATTGATTTAGTTTGAAAGCATTGACTTGAGACTACGAATTAGCCTAAGCTGATTTCACTGTGAAAATATATAGACCATCGAAATATTTCCACAGACATTACAATAGGCACTTGACAGATTATGACTTCAGTGATATAAACACTATTATACACAACTCTATTTATGTGCATGTCGCATGACGGAAGATCAATATCATAGAAAGCTGGTTTAAACTAACTTTTATTCAATTTATTTATTGGAGAATAGAGAGAGAGAGAGAGATAGAAGAGATCGCCAGGGAAAGAGGGTATGTGTGTGTGTGTGAGGGGGGAGGGGTAAGGGTAAGGGAGAAAGAGAAACAGAGGGAGAGAGCATTGGAAGTGGGAAGGGAAGGAGGGGGAGAGGGGGGCTCAAGAGTGGAGTGGAATAATAGGGAAGAGGGAACATAGGTAAGAGGTATGGGTTGTGCTTTCCGGGGAATAATCTAATTCATAATCAAATCATCTACATCATCATGCATCGTTTATATTTCAGACAAATAAACAAAACACCCCCACCCCCACCCCTCACTATATGCACATGATTTCTACATGTAGGCCTCGTATATCCATCCTTTATGTCTCAACGATGTCTATGCATAACTTATCAAACGAATCTCGGAACTCGGGTGTAATTTTACGGTGTCATGGAAGTGTGCCACCTACGGCAGAGAGCATCAAAAATCGCCCGCGTTGATAGATATCGATAATGAAAATGTTAGCACAATAGGCTATTATATACGTATGGTTATAGGCCATTATACTTTTGATTATATATACCCTCTTGTGTCCTCCCAGCACAATAGTGTTATGATTGCATACCAGTTCATCTCCACATTTTAATCCCTTGATTTTTGGTTTCTGAACAATAGAGAAACCAAAACTATATATTTGAAATGAGGGAATGTTAGCCACCAATAGAGGGCAGGGTCTGAAGAATGAGGGAAATTATGGGGTAAAAAGTATGGACATGTGTGACGGACTTTCGATAACACCCCTAACCCTAACCATCAGGCCTGTTTTTGGTGATACTGGGACCCTAACCCTAGCCCAATAACCCTAAACCTAACCCTAAGCCAAACTCTAACCCTAACCCTAACCCAATAACCCTAACCCTAACCCAATAACCCTAACCCAATAACCCTAACCCTAACCCAATAACCCTAACCCAATAACCCTAACCCTAACCCAAAAACCCTAACCCTTTACCCACTAACCCTAACCCTAACCAACTAACCCTAACCCACTAACCCTAACCCACTAACTCTAACCCTAACCCACTAACCGGCCCTAATCCTAACCCACTAACCCCACTACCTTAATGTAAAACGTTCACGTTGAGGGTGGAGCTAAATACAAATATGAAACAACATTAGGATACCTGCTGGTACAAGTATTCGAGCTCCTTTCGTGTCAGATAAGCTTCAAGATCTACGACTCCATTTTCCATGAATAGCTTGACAAATTCTGGTTGGTTATTAACCAGTGCAGTACGCAAGCTTTCCTTGAAATTGTCCGTTTCAGCATTGTAAGCCTGTTATGAAATAATATCAAAGTCATCTCTACATGAAGCGATGACCATTGACCCTGTATTAAGTTATTATTCATTTAAAAAAAATCTAATACTGGTACTAAAATTTTGTAACTCACTTTGGTACGTTGCATCCTGGTCCGGAGGGCAGATGTCTTTGAAAATACTTGTACGAGGATGTGCCACGCAGACTTCACCTAAGTTTCATTATCATTGAGGTATAGGACTTTTTATTTTTTAGGAGAAGAGCAGGTAGGGCAACTACTTGATTATATATCTACATGTTTATACTACATGCTTTGACAATTTCAGAAAAATAGCATGGGACATTTAAAAAAATTGCATTTTGTTACTAAAATTGAGGTTCTAGTGCCCTCAACGGGCACCCTCTCCATAGAACTACATGTAAAGACCAATAACGGCCCTAAAATAAAAACGCCCTTTTCTTTTTTCCCAACATTTTGCATATGATGTAGATTTAACATCTGGAATATAGTGCAAGTGGTGTCGTTGCTGCTCTTCTAAATTGATTTATAAAATGTCCGCCCCAGACCAAGGTGGCGGGGTACTTCCGGAAGCTGACTTTCGCTATACTTACTTTATGCTATTTTTGCAACCCAAAAGCATACCAATTATTAAAAAAAAAAAAATTTTGTTCTTTTAAGGGCACTTTGGCTCAAATGCGTCTAATTGGGCACATCGTTCTCCACCAATCGATATACGAAAATTGCTGAAAAGGTACCCCAAAACCGTGGCACATCCCCGTACACCTTCAACCAAGAATAACCCCCGGTCCTCGTTAGAAAGCACGAAAGGACATCGAGAAAGATCGTGAATTGCGTTTTGATTACGGTGTTTAGTTACATGAGAGAATAACACCGAGGAGTATCAAATTGAAATCGAGTTTGCAGGGACACCCCCATTGTCAATTCAAATATGGTAGGCACATAACATGCATGACCCAGTTCTATTGTCATTTTGCGCGCGCGTTGGTTATGATCAATAGTCTATCAATGAAAACCCATTTCAAATATCGCCTTGCTTGCTGAGATCTACATTGATTTGTGGTCAGGCTAAGTAGTCGCTTACACAAACGGCGAGACAGTGAGACCACGGACGTGGCATGTAGATAACTCGTCTGACCCAGGTTCGGTAAAAGTGAATTCCCACAAAATACCGGGAACTGGAAGGCAAATTGCCTACAGATTGGGAGGGACCATGTATCGGATTTATTTAATGTTATATAATCTACATTACCAGTCGTTCTCCATGGATCCGAGGGAGGGTCTAGGCTCCACCACGCAGCTGTTCCGGACAAACTCCCCACAGCGGCAGTGTCTCCAATTGTTGTCTTTCTTTATATAGAGACATTTGAACAACAAGACTGAGTATCACCAGGACCCCCCATGGCTTCGGACGCAACATAGCAAACCGAGTTGCAAAGGTTTAGTACCAGTACTAGATTTAATTTCAAAAATAACGATCTAATTATTATTATCCAACGATTTTTAAATCAATTCATGTAAGGCATCTAAAGCGGTAAAATTCATAGGACCTTCTTATTTATCAATTCGTTTTAAATAATGCTTTTCACTCCTTTCTTTAACTTAACCATCAGACAAGTAATGAGAAAAAGATGAAAATGGCTATTGTTTAAAGTTCAACGTGTCACCGTCGCGACGCGTCGCCCATGATAATGTTGGTATACCCCATTGAGTAAAACGACAAAACTAAGTTACATAGCACACTAACTTGCACTCGTGTATCAAACTTGCACTTGAGTAAAACGAAAAAACTTACATGCCAGTCTAAATTTTCTACCATGGACACGAAGATCTCATTCGTAACGATATCACAACGATTCCATTTTTGCGCAAGATCCAACTGACGGCTGAATACAGAGTCCTCTTGATAAGCTGTAGGTAAATCGATCGATCGATCAGTCGGGTTTAGAAAGTGATGTAGGCCAAAAAATTGTTTGCTTGCCCTCCATCGACCGACCCAAAATTGGCCCAAATCAGGATAGTTTTTAGTTTATAATTTTAATGGTTTTCTTTATTACCTTTTCTGTGTCTAAATTTCATTTCAAAGCTAAATTTGGCTAAGAACATTTTTCTGGAATGAGCGTGTTGAGCGTTTCGACAGTATTTTTTGTGGTACATGAGAGCTCATCAGACATATCGAATTGCATTCTGAATACGAAGAATGTCTTTCTGATATCAAATAATTTTCATTTTTTGAAATTCACGATATAATACAAATTTTATGACAAATTATTAAAATCTGATATTTTTCGAATTTTTGATATATAACTGTACTCGAAGTAAATTTTATAAATCTAATGACATATTCTTAAAGTGTATGTAGCTGGGAGGAAAAGCCGACGATCAATTGAAAATTTTGACCTTTCATATTGAAGATATGGATTTTTCCCAAAAGACCAATTTTTTTTGTGTGTTTTGGGGAAAAAAAATCCATATCTTCAATGCGAAAGGTCAAAATTTTCAATTGATCGTCGGCTTTTCATCCCACCTATATACACTTTAAGTATAAATTATCAGATTTATCAAGTTTAATTCGAGTACTGTTGAATATCAAAAATATCAATTTTTAATCATTTGCCATAAAATGTGTATTACATTGCGAATTTCAAAAAACCAAAATTATTTGATATCAGAAGGACATTCTTCGTATTCAGAATGCAATTCGATATGTCTGATGTGCTCTAATGTCCCACAATAAATACTGTCCAAACGTTCATACCCCACCCCTTAAGAAGAAAATCATTATTGTAAACTCATTATAACATTTATAACTTTCCATTCCTGCATCAATGTTTCCAATAAACTTGGCGTCTTATGCCTGTAAGTATGCAGTCGTTCTGAAGTGAAGTATTGGTGTATCTTTCCACATGACTAATGTGCATTGCCTGCAGGCCTATACCATAGTGAGTCATTACAAAAATATATATTTTTCCGACCGACCTACCCACCCCAAAAATCCCACTGGAGGGCAAGCAAACAATTTGTTTGGCTTTATTGAAACTCAATTGCGTGCAATTCAGCGATTGCTGCGGAGAGGACAAAATACAAAGTACATTACGGGAAAATGTCAATATCCAAGGCCCACGTAATACGAACACAGGAACATAATTATGTCATTGTGTGTTTAGATATCAATATAATGAATGGTGTTACACCCTGAATGCACACTGAAAAAGCAATTTACAATTCGTTAAGGGAACTGGAATGAGCGTTTTGAGCGTTTCGAGCATTTTTGTGGGACATGAGAGCACATCAGACCTATCGAATTGCATTCTGAATACGAAGAATGTCTTTCTGATATCAAATAATTTTCATTTTATGAAATTCACGATATAATACAAATTTTATGACAAATTATTAAAATTTGATATTTTGGAGATATAACAGTCCTCGAAGTAAATTTTATAAATTTAATGATATAGTCTTAAAGTGTATGTAGCTGGGAGGAAAAGCCGACGATCAATTGAACATTTTGACCTTTCATATTGAAGATATGGATTTTTCCCAAAAGACCTATTTTTTTTGGTGTTTTGGGGAAAAATCCATATCTTCAATACGAAAGGTCAAAATTTTCAATTGATCGTCGGCTTTTCATCCCACCTACATACACTTTAGGTAGAAATCATCAGATTTATAAAGTTTACTTCGAGTACTGTTAAATATCAAAATATCAATTTTTAATGATTTGCCATAAAATGTGTATTACATTGCGAATTTCAAAAATCAAAATTATTTGATATCAGAAGGCCATTCTTCGTATTCAGAATGCAATTCGATATGTCTGATGTGCTCTAATGCCCCACAATAAATACTGTCCAAACGTTCATACCCCTTCCCTTAAGGGGGTGTAATACCATGATTTTCATCAGTATCCCTCTTCTTATTTTGTTGCAAATTTATGAAGTACATAAATATGTTAATCACCTCATGTCCTGAACTTATAAAATATCTTTACATACAAAGTGCTTTTAAACCATTTTAGTAAATCATTGTGGCCCTATATATTTTGTGTTTACTGTATCCTAGTAACTCAGATCAGTGTTTCATAGCAAACCATAATTTATTCTATTCAAGTAGAGTACATGACTAGAATACATTAAATCCTTTGTTATACTATCTATAGAAAATGTAGTCAGCCATGCATGGTAAATAACACTGAATAAATAAATAAGCTCTTCAACAGTAGATGCATAATTTAATATTATGTACCTTCTATAATGTGTTGTTAGGAAAAAAAGATTTAAAAAGGCTATAGGTCATCATAGGTCAGGTTATAGGTCACTTCAGGTCAAATTTAGGCATCCATTTTGAATACATGTGATAGTCTGTGATATCATAATGAGGCATCAATTTTGATATTTTGTCTTTTACTGGATATATATTGAAAAGGTCTGAGGTGGATATATTAACATACCGTGGGATGTAACTGGTGAGTACAATTTAGATTGCCTAGTTGAAATGGATTGGATAAACAAATATAAAATAGTTACCAAAATCACAAAAGTGAATCTTACGAAAAACTACCTAATATGATGGTATAGGTGACAAGAAATACAATTTTTTCAACATTGCTGTAGTGTGTTTGTGGTAAGCTGTTATCTATGGTTTAATTAAGTTTCAGTGAAATAATGTTGCTAGTTGAATATACAAAATATAGCTCAACATTGAAAATAGAAGCATTTTAACCAGTTAGTTTTTTGATAGGTGTGGAGCACCAAGTTCAAGAAGTCATAAAAGAAATCAGGAACCAATTATTCCCATTTTACATATCAACATTATTTCTCTAATGCGTTAGCAACATTTATATCCAAATTTTAACGAAATCCGTTAATAGTAAGCTTTCCAAATGAAATGAATTTAAAACATCAGTGATGTACCTCCTTTTGGCTTCTACCTTTAAAAGTATGTAAGCTACATTGATACCGATGCCACCAATAGAACGAGAAGATTTGCCCCTCATTTTGCATACCACTTCGTCCAGTTTTTTCTCATTTCTTCACAAAATGCAAAAAAAAATGCAATGGGTGTAGTACCCCCTCAATGGATTAGTAGATCCATTTTCTATCTATTTTCTATCTTTCGCAGGCAATGCGATGGTGAGAATGCCTTTTGTTATTAACATGGATTAAATGAGGATTAAATGAGGATTATGAATAATTAAGAGCCGGTGAGCTGATACGAGCTTTTGGTAGCCATTTAGTTGCTGTAAACGTAGTTTGCTGTAGTTTTAACAAGGACTATTAAATCAGGATGAGTGACTTTTGCTCATTAGCATGTGTCCTATTCTTATTTAAATAGCGTATTGTTGTTAAAATGATGTCCTGACCATGCTAGAGGGCGCTAATAATGTCTGTAGACAGACCCTGAGACAGACCTTGACTCGAATTTAATGTTGGGTCAGAGCATCTTCTCCGGTTGGGCTAAATACGTCATTTAGCTGTTGAAATAAATGTATAATGAATTGAAGGCAGTCGTTCTTGACAAATCAAATATTGAAGAGAACACAGCGCTAATTTAATCAAACACATGTCAAAACTCATACCAGTCATGAGGGCTTGAAGAATCAATTGATCCATCTCTGAATTGGGCTCATATACGTTCACCAAATGTCGCTTTTTCATTATAGAACCCTCCACTCTTTTCATCAGGTTTTTCACCAACTCTTCATTTTTGTCAACCTGAAGCTTAATTATGTTGCTCATTCGTTTCCGAAGCTCTTCTGTGTCCCTGAAAAGGAAATGAAAAACTGATTTTCATTAAGGTATTTTATACGACCCGGTGTGTGACAAATTTAACGGTGGCCCTCCAATGTTTCTATTTCAATTTTATAGAAATACACTTTTATTATAAAAATTATTTTAAAATAATTACTAGAATAAGCACCATAATGTCAATTTTAATTTGATGGTAATTAAATGATGGAAAATGATAACGATACGAATGGAAGAATGGTGGAGAATCTTTCTGTCAAAATACAGACCGACGTTTCTGGGGCAAAGACGAAAAAAAATTCCCGGTTGCATCATTTTGACCCGGTAATATCGGTAGAATGCTTCAGATCTATCACTCTGAAGAATTCCAGTGGTAACCTTGGAATGAGTATTCTTGCTCAAAGGACAATCAAGTACCTGACAGAGAACAAATATATTGACAATGCTGTTCAGAAAGGTTTATGGAGAAGATATCAGGATGTGTGGAACACACAGAGGCACTCACTGAAATGCTCCAAGATGCCAAAAGGAACGGCAAGCCAATTGTTACAACCTGGCTAGATTTGCAAAATGCATATGACACTGTATCACACAATCTTATACAGTTCACCTTGGAATGGTACCATGTACTAGAACACATTAGAAAGATCATCTTCAATTATTACGATGAGCTTTTCAAACTGAAGATTGGACCACAGACTGGATTAAGATGTTGTACTGGTGTCTTCCAAGGATGCCTATTATCTTGCATCTTATTCCTAGCAGTCTTGAATCTGTGTCTGGATCTTCTTGACCAATCCAGCCATCTTGGATACCGCATGAGTAGCTCAGACCTTACATCGTCAGACAAGGCATATGCAGATGATATGACCCTTGTAGTAAGAAACCCAGAAAGTTGCTAGCAACTTATTAACATTATTAACATTGTCAGCAACTTCCTCAACTGGACAAGAATTATGAAGGCCAAACCATCCAAATGCAGATCTCATGCGATGAAGAAAGTAATTCCAAACGCAGAACAGATGTTGAATGGCCACAAGATCCAATATGTAGCTTACAATCCTCAGCTACAAATAGACGGACAGATGATCACCTATATTCACAACCAGCCCATGAGATTCCTAGGAAAGCTCATCTATAAAGATCTAAAGGATGATGGCATCAGACAAATGATTAATCAGAAACTGTCAGCCATGCTGAAAACTACTGATAAAAGTCAACTGAATGGAATCATGAAAATGGGAATATACAATCATATGATTATCCTCAAAAGTTCACTATATACAATCTCCCAAAACCTACATCGAGAACCTGGAGGCAACCTGTACGAAGTACTTGAAGAGATGGGCCGGCATTAGAAGGTGCACCACCAATATTGTACAGAAGTAAAGGAAAAATGGCTTACAGTTGAAAAAACTCACCACCGCTGTCAAATGCATGCATGTCATCAAATACCATCTGAACAAATACTCAAACACTATATAGAGATTGTTTGGAAAATAAAAACCAAGAAGAGGTGGAATGGACTTAAAGAGCTCGAACAGAGAGAGCGCCACCTGATCTTAAATGAGATGAGCCGAGGTCAAACTGACCTGGCCGGACTGGTTTCAAGAAAACCCAAAAGCTTATTAAGGACATGAGCCAGAAAGAGCACAGAAAATGCCTCACTAATCTGATGAAAGGATGTGCTAAACAAGGACAGTCGTTGTGATGGGACTCCGCCATGCATACTGCCACCTCATGGAAGAAGCTCCTATATGTCTGGACACCAGAACTCCTGTCTTTCCATATCAATGCCATCCATGACCAACTTCCTTCACCTGCTAATCTGAAATAGTGGGGGAAAACCAATCTTGGACTGTGCCAACTCAGTTTCAGTTTCAGCTTATTTCACCTTCACCTTCAACTCTGCAACTACCGTAACTGTACTCCACTAAGAACAATAGCATCAGGCCTGGCACCATATATTGATGAGGGTAACAACAGCAAAACAACGGAGTATACTCCAGACTTCATCCCTACCAATGCTTTCCGTACAGCCTATGAAACAACATACAGGAACCCAACTCTACGTACTCCAAAGACAGAAGTAAAAAACATCCTGAAGAAGGCTAGAGACTGGACCTTCCTGATGGATGAGGAGCACAAGCCAATAGTGTTCCCTCCAGAAATAGCAGAAATTGCCAAGCGGCCTGATATTACGATCTATTCAGCCACAACCAAACGTGCAATCATCATAGAAATGAGAGTACCATCGGAGGAGAACCTAGCCAATGCGTACGCCAAGAAAAAGTATAAATATGAAGACCTAGTAGCCGAATGTGAAAACAGAGGATGGACTGTGTTTTACTTCCCAGTAGAAGTGAGAAGCAGAGGCTTCTATAACACATCACTAACCAAGTGTTTAGCTGCCTTAGGAGTTCCTAGGGAAAAAAGAAAACCAATCCTAGACACTGCCTCCAAAACAGCTCTGAGAGCCAGCTATATCATCTGGCTATGCAGAAATACAAAGGTATTCCGACAGATAGAGTTTATACCAACACCATCGATATGCTCTGGGGGAATGGGGAAGGTTGAAATCTCATAAACCGATTAACCCGCCAAAGTCTGGTCCCAAGTCCAGAGACCCGAGTGCAAACTATACTGTGAAAATAGGCTTCGATGGTGACAGTGATGATGTTTTACCAATGACTATTCCTCAACGACACTTTTCATAGCTATACATTTCATCTTCCAAGAGATAACTACACCAGGAGTGCTCATCTTAAGAAGGGTGAAATTAGACTCCGAAGATGACCGCGCTGGTAATGTTATCTACCAATGAACTACCCCCCCCCTTATAGTATTTTTTAGAAAGACTATACATGTAAAGTCTTCGGGCTTACAAAATAAGGACATGGTATTTTTACACAATTGTGGCCCATACTCGGGGTGAATTTTGATGGAAAACGGGCTCCTTGCCCCTTTTCTTTACCTTTGCTCTCAATGTAGTCACTTGCATCTGCATAGTTTTCTTGGGGAGGGGGGGGGGGGGGGGGGAGTTAAAATATGTTCAGCTTAAGATGTGCTTTGGTGCCACTTCCAGTTCATTTATCAATCTTTAGATCCGTGACCTTAATCTTTGATGTAATCTTTGTTTTCACTGTGTCTATATATATATATATATATATATATATATAGATATACATATATATATTACACCTGTTCAAGCCGTCGCTTTTGTATGCCATTGTTAAAACTCCAGCAGCTCTTCCAGAATGGTTGACGACAACGATTGGTATGTCATTACTGACTGCTTTGCATGCATGATACATGACTCCTATTCCTCCTTCAATGCATATGCAAACCACGGGTACCGAATCGTCTGAAAAAAATACCAACAACAAAAAAAAAATTAGTAAACAAAACATCAAATCCAGAAGAGGGTAACATAATCATCTCAGTATAAATCGTGTCACAAATCATTGCAAATAGTATGTCGCAAGATCCGGGTCTAGTAGCGTAGTCAGAGGAGGTTTATAAGGGGTCAGAGTGCCAAAAAAGGAAAAGAAAAGCGGAATAGAAACATAGAATTATGTGTTGGCTGAAGACATCAGCTAAGACACAATTCAAGGTGTGTCTATACAAACCAGCTACAATTGACACGCCTTATACTACCCCGCCGCAACGGGTGGCCGGGACTCTCGTGTGAAAATCTATGGTTATGGTTTCGCACTTATTTGATCAGAATTAGAGAACTAGCTAGAGCTTTACCAAAATCAATTTGCCTTTTACCTTTTAACTCTTTTTCAAAGTTGGTTCGTAGTTTTCGCGCGCCCGCCACGGCGTTGTAAAATGGATCTGCTGCGCTGTTGCAATTTTCGCGGAGTTTGCCATTCTTGCTACACTTTGAGTCATCAACAAGTATGATTACAGTATGGTTTGAATTTAGCCTTTGTGTTGCATCTTTCCAAGTTTCCGCATTTTCATTTAGCTGAAAAAAAAAAGACATTTTGAAATGTTATTGCCAATGGACATAAAAGTATGCCGTCTATATGTAAATGGCCATTCTCCATGTTCTCAGGGCCGGACTTACCATTGGGCCAGCCAGATGGGCCAGGGCCCAGGTCTGTGGACCAAAAGATGTAGGTGAAATTGCAAATTTTGGCCCGCTTCGCACATACTGGCCCTTTATATAGCAAAATCCACCTTCATTTTGGGCTAAAATAGTCTGAAATTTTTTTTTCTCGCGCTTTGTGTGCTAGTAAAATCGGAACAAAATATGCTCGTCTCCCTCTTAATTGTAATGATTCCAACGCCACTGTAGATCTTATACTAGAAGTCCCTATATGTAAACCAAAACTTAACCACTTGAGAGGCCTTCCTTACGGTAAGTTTGGACGGGCCTTCAAATTTTGGCCTGGCCCAGGGCCCCCAAAAGGTAAATCCGGCCCTGGCCATTCTGCGGTAAACTTTGTTTGCACATAATTCGTCGGAGCCCGCTTTTTCAATAATTGATGGGGATTAGGAGACCCGCCCCAAACTCGCCATGTGGAAGGCATGAGTGGCTAAGTTTTGGTTTACAAAATAGAGCCTATTATAAGATCGACAGTGGCGGCAGAAGCGGATAAGAGAAGAAGAGCAAATTTGGTTCCGATTTTACCAGGACATTTGCGCACAAAATAGTTCAATTCTAGACTATTTTAGCCCAAAATGAAAGTGAATTTTGCTAAAGGGCAAGTGCGCAAATTTGAAATTATTTTACCCGAATAGCCTATTTTGGTCCAAAACAAAGTGTTTTCTGGTTTAAAAAGGAACAGGCACAGGGCAATTTTGGCCCAATCTGGCCCAATGGTAAATTCGGCCCTGATGGGGATAGGGCTATAGGTTTGCACAAAAATCACCCCGAAAAGAAGTTCCACCGTCATAACTATATGGTTTAACAGCAACGATAATCACAGTTTGCATATAAGATCCCGGCCACACCACTCCACGCCATACATAAATTCTCCCAGTCACATTTCCCCAATATGAAATTTAAAAAAAGGAAAATTAAGTTTGGCAGAGGCGGGGTTCGAACTCACGGCGCACCGCTTTGGAAACTCTATGAGCCTAGCGCCTTAGACCGCTCGGCCACTTGTTGATATCCATTTGAAACTTATTTGAACATATAATCTAATCGCAACTTCAACATATTCTACATTATAGAAATCCGACAATAAATGAGCCTATACATGCACAATAGTTTTTTCATACATTATATCGATTTTGAGTCGCACGTGCGCTACTAGACTGCATTGCATTCCTTTTTTAAACAATTATTCATACCATTCCATGCATAAATCACAACACATCCACATCCCCAGTGACTGCCCTGCCCAGAGAAAAAAGGACTGCACTAGTTGAATATGACCTGTGTGACCCACTATATCTTAACACATAGACTCAACCTCTTTCATCTCGAATCTGAGATGAATGGTTATGAAGTAAAAATCAGTGTGGGTGGTAATCTTAACCAATAACAGACAGGCAAGCATACATGTTTATGCATGTCCCTATTAACCCAACCCACTACACACGTGGTCCAGATGGGTAGCTCTATATCTGGGTCAAGTAACATAAACCACAGGATCTGTGCATAAACAACAAAGGTTGCATTTTTAATGAGATAGCATCATACCCAGTATTAGAGTGCATAGTTCATTGTATAGTCTAAATACAGTAGACCATTTTTCTCATGGATAGATAGCTGTTGGATCAGAACTGGATTGGTGGATTTTCCATTTTGGGATTAGAGGGATGATAAATTTAAACGGTCTACTACAGTAGACTAGTTCGCTACTCGCCGTATATGTCGGTCAGTATATGCAGTCTACCATTTTTCTTGTAGCTTCTTGTATACACGTCGATGTTTTTATCATTTATACAAGAAATCCACATTAGACCCCTAATTTTATTTCAGGAAATAAAAGATTAGATTACCATAAAAACGAAACAGTAATCTTTGGCGGGGTCTAATGTAATTTTTACATGGAATTTTCAACGTTTTTTCTATCGCCATTCTCGCTCAATTAAAAAAATATTTTGGCGTATATAAAATTGAAATAAAATTCTCTGCCTCATAAACGACATCAAATGTGCCACAATTGGGTATCACGAATCGTTATATATGATGTGCAGTTAATATTCATATTTTCTTTTATACAGAGGATGCTTCAGTTTTGACAGGAAAAATATTTCATTGAACACCCTCTCACTCGGTTATTTAAAAAAAAAAATCCCTAGAATGTGCCGTAAATTAGCATTAAAACTTTTTTTAAATTTTAACAGCATTCTAGAAACTCTTGGCGTTTGACGAAAAGAGGAGTAGGTCCCGATATATTCTGCAAAAGAGATCTTACCTCTATAATCCCCGATTCACTTCGAATTCGTTTCTTTTCATCGGGATGAAGTGTGTTCCACGATGCAATGCCAATCACTTCCACCTGTGTGCTATTCTGCTTCATAGCTTCATTGACTATTTTTGCCTGACTTAATCCTTCAGCGCAGTATTTAGCTGCTCCCTCGTTGGTTCCACTTGTAAGTATCCACGCCTCTGTTAAGTGATAACGGAAAGGAAATTTTATTTCACCCAAACGCAGCGGCTTTTCATAATATAGCTATAATTATCATCATCCACACAAGCGTAGTCGCAGCCACTTCAACTATTCTATCATCAATTTGCAATAATCGCCAGTCTATAGTTGACCTTTCTCGTCTATAAGCTTCTATAATATGTGTGTTAAGGGTACGGGTTGTAAAAAGTTGTAAAAGTACGGGCCTGAACAAAATATGATGCGCGTGCATACCCGGCGTGCATACTGCCAGGCAATGACAAGTCAACTCATATATTGTGCACATCATAAATGTTGACCAAGTATGTATAAAATGCACTAATAGGGCCTTAATAGAAAACAAAATGTATGTATTGTATGTGATATTTTCAAATATGATACAAGGGTCGCCCCACGTACCGGGCCCACGTACCTCCGCACAAGGCCAACGAGACTAAATGTAAAACGTCAGTAATAAAGAATCAAATCATATTTTAAACTTACTTGTACCTACTGTTGCATCAATGATACCTTTACGGAAAACCTCTTTAACGTGACTATTAACAGGAAAGTTCCAAGCTCCTCCCGTCAATGAGATCACTAGGTTGGGGTGGTCCATGTTCCATCTCTTCTTTATCTTTCCTATCAGGGTCTTGGCCAGGTTGGTTTTGGTGGAAATGAGGTCACACCTACAGGCATTTACTTTCACAATCTGAGTTAAAAATGAAATTAATAATTCATTGTAAAATATGTTGAAGTGAATTAATAAAATTTAATGACCATGATGATGACCAACAGATAATTGCAATTGTGTTTTAGCAGGGAGGTTTAATGTAAAAATGGATTACGTAACACGCAACCTTTGTGCCTAGTTGATATGCCGGCAGGGTATTCATAAAAGTGATACCATTGTTTCAAACAAAAAGGGTTCCGCCCATCAAATTGGTAACTGAACCAACAGCATTGTTTGCGATTTACACTGGCAGGTGACTGTCAGTAAGTATTAAAGTGATACCATTGTTCTCATGTATCCCAAAGATATGTTTGTGCGTGTCTCAAACCTATAAAGCAGGCTTTATCTGTCGATGTACACTTCTTTATCACCCACCTGACTTTAGCTGCTTCATTTGAATAAATTTAATGCCCTTGCTGATCGATTAAACATCAGAATGTATTAAGGTTGGTCTGGAATTATGAAAACTTTCGGGCCTCATAACTGCTAAATTATTAGTCTAAAGAATATAAAAGTATACATTTTTAGAATGGAAATGACTTGATGAATTCATCTGTGAGGTCCAATTTGGGCCAAAATGCTCATTTTTGGAGAAAATCCCCAAAAGCCAAGAAGTCTTGCCTCTCATGTGGTTTGCTGCCCGCCCTGATATGTAAATTTTTTATAAGCTTCTCTCAGCCTCTCTCGTCATTTCATACAGCACGGTATGCATTTTGTTACACTAGTTAGCATAATGTATTACACAAACAACATATTAATGATGCTTACCCACCAGCCTAATATAATCATATAAACAAGGGAAGAGGCATACGCATCATACACTGGAACATGGAAACATGGAAACATTACAAACTAGCGTACGAGATCAAATAATGATGCTTAACCGTTTACCGTGACTGCTCATCATATCAAGTACCAGACGTGAGTCAAGTTTATCAGGGACAGTCTGTGAAGCTTAGTGGTTAGAGTGCTCATCCGACAAGCGACAGTTCTGGGGTTCAAGTCCCCACACAGGCAGGCAGGTCCGGAGTTTTTTACTCAGGTACGGTCGTATATCTTCCCATGCATGTCATGTTTCCATTTGTAAATTCATGTTTAAGGGATGGGGTATGAACGTTTTGACAGTATTTATTATGGGACATTAGCGCACATCAGATATTTGAAATTCGCAATGTAATACACATTTTATGGCAAATGATTAAAATTGATATTTTTGATATTTAACAGTACTCGAAGTAAACTTTATAAATCTGATGATTTATACTTAAAGTGTATGTAGGTGGGATGAAAAGCCGACGATCAATTGAAAATTTTGACCTTTCGTATTGAAGATATGGATTTTTTCCCAAAACACCAAAAACGGCTTTTCCTCCCAGCTACATACACTTTGAGAATATATCATTAGATTTATAAAATTTACTTCGAGGACTGTTATATATCAAAAATGTGAAAAATATCACATTTTAATAATATGTCATAAAATTTGTATTATATCGTGAATTTCAAAAATGAAAATTATTTGATATCAGAAAGACATTCTTCGTATTCAGAATGCAATTCGATATGTCTGATGTGCTCTCATGTCCCAAACAAAAAAATACTGTCGAAACGCTCAAAACGCTCATTCCAGATCCCTTAATTGTGCTAGTGTGCGATGCGTAATTCTTCTTTCCCCTGTATATTGATATTATTAAGAATAACGATTAAGCATCATTAATTTGATCTCGTGCGCTAGTTTGTAATGTTTTCAGTACCAGGCTTGAGTCCTGTTTATCATGGACAAGCGACAAGCGAGAGGTCTAGGGTTTAAGCAAGGGGGTGACACTAAATCCCCGGTTGTTCTATTAGCAACGCATATGACAAATCCCGTTGGTTTGCTAGCTAGAAAATGAGGCCAGTTATCGATCAAGTTGGCAAATAACGACGCCGTTAGTTTTACTGAACTTTGTCTGTTCAATGAGAGTATAGCGCGCCCCCAATGCATCAGGGCACAAACTACTCGAAAACGATCCGGTTTATGAAATGGCGGACGGTGATATGTTTTTCAAAGAAACTGCTGTCAATAATACGAAGGAAATGCGTTACAGGTGTAAGGTATGAAATACAAGTAGTATTTGAAGTATAAAAATATTTGACACCACATCTGACATTCAAGTACGGCGTCATATTTGTATGTGTGTTTTATTAGTTTCCTCGTGTGATAATAATTATCAATCTGCAATTATCAGACATATTGGTACTTGGCGTCCGAGGTGAGTAAGTGTTTTTAAATGTATGTAAATAAATTCACATCATAGTGTCATTTCAGTTATGCATACACAACACCAAAATGAACCAATTGGTCACAGTCTGCGTGTTCAGGTAATCGAATAAACCAGTGTCCTTGAACATTTTAAGATCCATTGTTGCTTTGACATAACTGGATGACACTCCCTCATTTCAAATATATAGTTTTGGTTTCTCTTTTGTTCAGAAACCAAAAATCAAGGGATTAAAAAGTAGAGCTGATCTGGTCTGCAATCATAACACTATTATACCGAAACAGAAACAGAAACAGAAAAGATGAGGGTCCTTTCATCTTTTCTGTTTCTGTTTCTGTTTCCGGTTTCGGTTTCGGATCTCATTGTTATTTTGAAGTGTTAGCATGGTACATGTGAACAATCCTTTTATTCTAGTCTTTTGTTGACTACAGAAAAGTTGAACGAAGATAACTTCTGTTTCGGTTTCGGGAGTTATGTTAATGGCAGGAAAAAAAGTGAGATGAGAGGGTTGATGCTAATCTAGACAAAAGAAGTGTCTAAATTTTACGGTCGTAAATTCGCGATAAATTGTACGGCTTCAATTGATTTGCGTTGGGTGTATAGGTACTCCAGCCTAAGCGGGAGTAGATTGTGAAAATTGCCCAACGTAGAAATATATACATTAACACGAGTAATCAGTGTTGCCAAGAATTACGTACTGGTCCGTGCAATCGCGCAAAAATCGGTTATATTATGATTATGTAGCGATTAAACGTGGAATTGTTTTCGTCCCAAATACACCTTAAAACTTGGTAATATGCAACACCAGAGAAGTGCGTTGAAGTGAAATTAATAGGATTTCTTTCATTGGAATTGGTAATCTGATAATTGCTTCAGGCAAAATTGCCAGACTCAAAATCTATTTTAAATGTATATTATATGAGAGAGTGGGGATGCTAGACGAGGAGATGATCTGGTGGAGGGGGGAGGGGAGAGGAGAGGAGAGGAGAGGAGAGGAGAGGAGAGGAGAGGAGAGGGTTGGGGAGGGGGAGAGACAGACAGACTAGAAAGAGAAGAAAGCGAGAGGAGAAGAGGCAGTGGTCCTTTTTTTTAAAGTAAGAGTGAGTAAGATTGCCCACTTGAGACGCCAGTGTTGCATTTAATTGACTTATCCAACCTTTATTGACAGACATAAGTGTGATTGACAGCACCTATTATTACCTCTTCAAATGAGAAGCATGATGCCCCAAACGTAACAATGAAGTCAACTTACACACCATCCTACTTAATCCCTTGCGTTTTCGTTTCTGAACAATAGAGCTCCCGAAACAGAAAACTTGAAACGAGGGTTAATACAGAAATGTCATTATACGTATTCACTGATCAATATTATTTGGCATGGATGCAGGCCCTGTCTGCATAACATGACTACCGCCCGCAATAAGTCAGGGCGCAAATTTGAATGATTACCTATTTACATATCATTGCGCCTCATGCTAATTATTGAAGCCCTCTCCGGGAATTGCTCTATGGTTCAAGCAGGCGGCTGACACTGGAAAATTTGCATGGCAAAATGACCCGTCTCCTCCGCAGCCAATTTGGTTCCGCTCCATCGAAATCAAGCTGGTCACGGAGGAGACTACCCTCCTTTGTGTTTGTTCATTTGTGTATGGAGAGCCATTCTTGGAGTCTATAATGACACTCAGCTAGAGTCCGACGCTGCATTGTACTAGAAATACCTTTTCTGTGAAATCGCTATAGAGCCAACCGGGAACACGTATAGCATTAATTTAGTATCACCCTTGTGGCCCCCGTGCAGTGGAAAACCTTAATTCTTTCATTAAAAAGAAATAGAAAAAAAAACCCAAAAAACACGGAACCACCTGTGCACCTATAAAATGGGCACAGCAATTTCTCTCAAATATGAATGAATTTTAAGAAACATACGGGATATGATGAACCATTGACCTGACGCCATGATAGTAGGATCTATTAGTCGTTTTATATACAATGTATATACCCTATTGTCATAATACCAATATTTGTCATAATATATAATGAGTAATATTTAGCATCGTATATGTGCAGTCCATATGCACAAACGAATACTGATCTTTGGAAAAGAAACCACGTGAATAGAGTGCCCTCTCAAGTCCCCGCACAGATATGTCCGGAGATTACACTACGAATGAGCCGTAAAGTCGGCAAATTGTATTCTGAGATACAGTGTAAAATGTGCGTGAAGATCATATTCATAGGTACCGCAATTAGGCGCGACATGTTTCTCATTTGATAGCGTTTAAACTAATCAATAATCATATTGCTGAAGAGGATAATAATCTTCTATATACCTATTTCTATAGAATCATTAAATAGCTCAAGTCTTTGTTTGCTTTGGCTAAATCCTGTTCAATTGCAATGTATTTTGTCCAGGTATGTATAACCAACAATTAACAATGAGAGGACATTCCTGAACCTCGTTGACTTGGGGATGATTTTAAATGACCGCCAATAATTATGACTTTATTACCAGCAATGTGGAAGGTACCATTTTGTTGAAGGAGCAGAGTTCAACAAACTATAACCCCGCTTCTGGATATCATTTGAAGTCAAATGATATACCATTTTAAAACTTATGATATACATTTTCCAAAACACGAAATAAAACAAAATTGACCGGTGCCGACTTTACGGCTGATTCGTAGTGTCCGGTCACATATTGTAGATTCATGTTTAATTATGCTAGTGTGCGTAAGCCTCTTCCTTTGTTTGTACTGGTTCATATTTTAATCGCCTGGATAGCTGCAACCGCTCGCCATAGACAGGAGATTGAGGTTAGCAGGCGTCAGCTTATTAAGATGAATACCGGTGTTTTTAGTGGTCTAGCCCCTCTCGCTTTAAGTTTTAAGGTGTATTTTGTGACGAAAATAAATCCCCGTTTCATCTCTACATAATCATATGACAGATTTGTGCGCGATTGCACGAACAAGTTTACCTACATGCCTAAAACTACCCAATACTTCTTGGCAACACCCTGGGCAACACTGATCAGTGTATATTTCGATGCTAGGCTATTTTCACGAGCAACTCCCGGCTAGGCGGAAGTGCCTATACACCAAGTAGAAACCGAAAACTGAATCAGGAACCGAAAACAAAAATATAAAAAGGCCCTAAATCAGGCCCGTACGCAGGATTTCATGGGGGGGGTGCTGATTTTGAAAAAGGGGACTTTTTTTCCAGGGGGACGATTTTGTGAAAGTGGTCAAAATTTGGACCTTTTTGTCCAAAAAAGCGTAAAAAACCTTATTTTTTTGTTTGTTACGCTCGCAAATTCTGACATTTTGGGACATTTTGTACACTCTTCCAAATTGGGGTGGGGGGAGGGGCTGCGGGCCTGCCCTAAATATATAGGCTACATGTTAGCTTGAGAATAAACGAATTTTTATGACGCTTCGGAGGCACTGGAGCCAATTATGCTAGTTGACAGAAAATGATGATACATTGTGATCACTGGAAGGAGAAAATCACAGGACTTTCTCAGCAGAGATGTTGGTATTGGGTCCAGAGAGTATGTATTCATTCATTCATTCATTCATTCATTCATTCATTCATTCATTCATTCATTCATTCATTCATTCATTCATTCAATCATTTATTCATCATATATTATTATATCTTTTCTTTTGTCCCACTTAACTCCACGTATATCATATTACTATCTGCCTTTGATAAAGACCATGATAGGATTAAGATTCATATAAGATTTATTCACATGTTATCTTCATCTACGATCGAAAGCTCATGCCATTATCCAAATTTTACTTCATATCAACTTTCATCAGACCGTGCCCCTCCCCTAAAATGGAGTGGGTGAAAAATGAAAATGATAAATAAGTCTAAGTTCAGTGCCGCCGACAAGGGGGGGTTACCCCCGGGCCCGTAAAAATAAAGGAAACATACCTTAAAAGGTCCATAAACGCAAAGAAAAGAGATCTCAGGGTGACCGTAAAAAAGGGTCCCTGATGTTCATTTTACCCACGGGCCCATTATAGCACTTGGCGGCACTGTCTAAGTTATATTTTTCACAACCTAAAATATCTGCCATTTCGGAAAGCGAAGCTATACATCTACTACATGTACATAGTCAGAGTACATCATGCAGTTATTGTTAACTACATGTATGCACACAACACAGGGGCACTCACAATAGGCAATTGACCCCTACTGGTAGCGCTGTGTTGTAGATATAGGAGGTGAACTAGTTAGCATCATATATCAAAAAGTATAAAAGCTATGATTTTAGTAGGCCCTACTTGCTCTGTGTTTCAATTACTTAAAATATCTGAATTTTCAACCTGGTACAAGCTTTAATAACGGGGAACCATACATTTGTATGAGAAAGAAATCCTACCATCTGTCCAAACTCCCGTGTTATTCCAATGCACATTTTACTTCACCGGGCAGCCCTGGGTTGGTCGTATTTGGAAGATTGGTGTCACGAAACCGTAATAGGTACAAATTTAGTACTTTTTGTAAATCAAGTATGGTTTATTCTCTACATGTCAATCTTTAAATCATTAGCATAGTCCTTATAATAACGGGGGACCGCCTTGATGAGTAAATGACAGCAAACCAGTGAAAAATACCCCAAAACGCGGTCAGTGGAGCTCCGTCAGTACATGTTAATAGCGACATTATCGATTGGATTAGTCGACCGTAGCGGACAATTCGATCGCCCATTGGATTAATATTATCACGTGGTAATAAATTTGCATTAGATTACTATAATGGTTTAGTACTGCATATATCGGTTTAATCTTCACTAAGCCGGTTTATGGCTGGAAAGGTCACGGTGAATTTGCCGTGGACATAACTGCACTATGAGTCTAACTTGTTATAGATTCTTCCTACCTTCGTGCCATCAAGGGTTCCAAATTGGTAGTGGTTATCGTCAGCCATCTTGATTTCCTTCCACTGTTATGTGATGTTTTACCTGTTTGAAGCAAATTAAATTATATTGTAAATGTATGTACAAAGGGCAGCTTCGGGATTATTAGGTACACTGATTTTTACATTCACTGATAGCAATTCAGCATTATTGCATTATGAGCAATATTACATATTATGGACCCAGGGCCCCAAACGATAAAAAAAAAGTGCTGTGAGTTGGTATGGCATTTGAGCATTATACCTTAACCCGTCTATATGAGCCCCGTAAGTAAATTATTACGGACCGGGGCCCCAATATTGTTAAAACAAAGGCCTGGCCGTTTCTCAGCAAATAAATACTAATTAAGCAGCTTCGGGACTATAAGTTTGTGCATTGATAACATGCAGATATAGCCGTATTTGTGTGCAAATATAAGACCCTTTAGTCAGTGTACTTCGGTTATATTTATAAATGCGGTTTTATAAATAAGCACGTGACCACCTCCGCGCTGCCATAACAGCTTGTGTACAGTAAGACTCGAAGTGACCTTCTACATAGCGGGTGGTCTTTCTATGCATTTGAATGCAAAGGCGGAACAACATGAGACTACTGTGCAACAAATTTGTCTATTTTGTTCAACTTTGTGATTATATTGTAAACGTTTCCGTCTTTGAATATTTTTTCAGTCGTCAAATACTTTCAAAATGTTGTTTTTGATAACATATTACAAATTCGGAATCCCCACATGTGTAATTATTTTGCTATTCAATTAATACATACATTTGATGATATTTATTTACAGAGTTCCTACCCTTTATCTGTATAGTGGTCAATATATGAGGATTTGGTCACGCTTGCTGGTCTTTGTATGTCATGCCCATGGGTCACGTGCGTATTTATAAACGCGCATTTATAAATATAACCGAAGTACACTGCTAGTAATACTTAACTTGTTCAATGAGAATGAAGATGTCATTCATTGTATTAAAACAAAGCTGAATTAATTATTTCTTAATGTGTGTACATGAGGCCCATAAGACAAATATTATGGGCCCAGGGTACCAATTGTCAAAATAAAGGGCCTCTAAGTTAATAAAGCAGCTATATACATGACTCTGCTCCGCCACCCCTTGAGGTTCAGTTTGAAACTTTTGCTAATTTTTTAAACTTGTGTATAATACAGTAAGCAAAAGAATTAAGGTAGCAGTTGTATTCACCCCTGTATATTCTAAATAAAGACAAATGTGTCAAAATTAAAACAAGCAGCCGATGCCTGTACTTTTTAGCTCTGATATAAGACCTTATTCGTTGAAATTGGTTGAGAATTAAAGAAACGGTAGTCCAAAACCTGATGAAGATACGAAATAAAAAGTTGCACTTTTGTGTTCTAATCAATGAAACACGATGCTAGTTTTTCGTGCTAATCAATGAAAGCACAGCGCTAGTTATATTGTTCGCGTACGCTTTGTCAATAGGGGCATGTAATGTGGCAAACTGCAACTTTTATATTTGCATCTTCCTTGGGTTTTTGGATCGTCGTGTATTTATTTCTTGGACAATGTCAACGAATGAGGTCTTAAATTCGAGCTGAAAGATGCAGCTATTGGCTGTTGGTTCCAATTATGACACGTTTGCCTTTGTTTGGGATATACAGGGGTGAACGCAACTGGTACCTTAATTTTTTGGCTTACTGTAGTATAATAGTCCCATAGGTAAAATACTACGGGCCCAGGGCCTTATTGTCAGTGATTGTTAAAACAAAGATCGCATCTCAACAAATAAAGCAGCTTCCGGAATATAACTTTGTACACTGATTCTTTGTACTAAATTGAAGGTGAATTCAGTTGAATTTTTTTAACTTTTAAACCAACATTATATCTGATTAGGCAGTAGTCATAGTAATTTGTGCTTTAACGTCCTTCAGCATAAACATGCTGAAGGTGTAAGCAGGAATCACTAAGAACGCTAGTCACTCGCTGGCTATTGTATGTTATAAAAGGTACTGAAACCTCTCCACTTTAAATTAAATTTCTCGGCTAAATTAAAAAGGCAAGTTTGCATAAAATTAATTTTATTCCAATAACATTTTCAAACTTGTCAAATTTTGCGTCTGGCCCCATGGATCCACGAAATGTAATGTCTGTGCGTGTACGACCTATCGTTAAGAAGTTATGGGGCACAAAAGGTCACAGGTAAATTGCTTGTTGTGTATGGGGCAAAGGTCAAATTTGCTTCAATTTGCGTAAAATTTGAGACAAATTGTTCACCTAGCATAGTGGTTTCAGAAAAAGAATAGTTTGCACTATCTGCGATGTACAGGGTTTTCTTTAAGCATTTTGCTGAAGGGGTATTTTCGAGTTTTCTGGACCCTTTCAATTGTGAATTTTTGCTCTGAAAACATTGCCCAAGGGGTATTTTTATAATATTATTTATTAAGACATTTTTAACAATGTGTGTGTGTTTGTATAGCAGTGGCGGATCTAGAGAAGTTAGAAAGGGGGGGCAATTTTAGAAGAAAATGATAAAATGTAAAAAATGCCCCCAGAGAAGTAAGAAACTTTTGCAAAATAAAGACCTAATTAAAGCGATTTGGTGGACCATTTTGGTCTGAACCCTGGAATTATGGAAACTTTCGGGCCTCATAACTGCTAAATTGTTGGTGTAATGTATATAAAAGTATACATATTTAGAATGGCAAAGACTTGATCAATTCATCTGTGAGGTCAAATTTGGGCCAAAATTTCAATTGTGGCCCAAAAAAAATTCTTGGGCCAAATTTTTTTTGTAATTTCTAAAAACTAGATAAAAATATCTAGGAGCAGTTTTTAAATTTTTTTTAAATTTTGACCAACTTCACCAAAAATATTTGAAATTTGGGCGAAAATCGGGCTTTATAAGCCGTATGAACGAAACTGACCAAAACTGACGTATACAATTACAATATATAATACCACGACTATAATGTGTATGACGATTTAACTTGCCACACTGGCCGAATAAACCATGCATCACATACGTGAAATGTACGTCATATTGTCATCATAGTGCACTTATGTCCACGGCAAATTCACCGTGACCTTTCCAGCCATAAACCCGCTTAGTGAAGATTAAACCGAGATATGCAGTACTAAACCATTATAGTAATGGATTGTCCAACGCAAATTTAGTACTACGTGATAATATTAATCCAATGAGCGATTGAATTGTCCGCTACGGTCGACTAATCCAATCGATAATGACTCTATTGACATGTACGGGCGGAGCTCCTCTGACTGAGTTTTGGGGTATTTTTCACTGGTTTGCTGTCATTTACTCATCAAGGCGGCCCACCGTTATTATAAGGACTATGCTAATGATTTAAAGATTGACATGTAGAGAATAAACCATACTTGATTGACAAAAAGTACTACATTTGTACCTATTACGGTTTCGTGACACCCCTCTTGCAAATGTGAAGCAAAATGTGCATTGGAATAACGCTAACTAGTTCATCTCCTATAGCTACAACACAGCGCTACCAGTAGGGTTCAATTGCCTTTTGTGAGTGCCCCTGTGTGGTGTGCATACATGTAGTTAACAATAACTGCATGATGTGTAACGTGTGATCGTGATGTATAGTATACATCTTCCTCAATATCTTCCAGCCGGGGTGATTAGATCATGTATATACTATGAATGGCCAAGTGGTCCAAAAAACGCGTAAGATAACACGTGTTACACGTGTAAGATTGCATCTTATACGTGTAAGGCTGCATCTTATACGTGTAAGATTGCATTTTATACGTGTAAGAATAAAGCGGGATTTTTAAATTGACGACTCACAGAGTAGGAAATCACAAACAACCAATCATCTCACGCGTAACAAACTTCAACCAATAATATGTAAAGACGTTTTGTGATTTGTAACACCCACGACTTCTTATACGTGTAAGATTTGGATTTTAGTGATGGACAATACGTGATATTATTGGCGGCGTACCGAGGATAAGGAGAGCTCGTCACCAAAATCGTAAACGATGCATTTTCTTCATTTGTATGAGTGCTAAATACAATATCCTGTATTTAATGCTGAATCTCTGTCAGGAATTGTTCCGACTGATGGTCCGTTATGGTCACATCCCGCTTTATCTCACTTTTTGGCTACTTTTTTCAGTTATTTGGATTCAGTTGATACTCGTATCAATTAAATTTCAAGAGGTGATGGTAAAATAATCATGTTTGCGAAAACTACCGCGGTGCAGATTGATATCGAGGCTGAGATTATTCGGCACTCGTCGTACCAGTCAATCGGAATACCTTCCATCCCTAATAGGCAATTCTTACGCGTATAAGAAATGCTATGGCGACATTTCATTGGTCGAAGATGAATACGCGTAAGATGATAGGTTGCTTGGGTTTAAATATAGGCTCTTTATATATGATTCGTCAATTTAAGCATCCCGCTAGATTCTAAGACGTATAAGATGCGATCTTACACGCATAAGATGCGATCTTACACGCATAAGATACAATCTTACACGTGTAAGGTTACACGTATAATCTTACACGTTTTTTGGTCCACTTGGCCATTCATACAGTCATCCACGTGTTAATACTCTAAGTTGTACGTCAAAGGGTGTACAGATTACCGATTTAGCATGCGGCGACACAAAAAGGTGCTTAAAAAGACATTGTGAATTAGTTTTCTGTCCATTTTAATACTTAATTGAATGTGAACGGGCGAATGAGTAAGTTAGGGTTGAGGGGGTTGGGCGGGGACAGCTAGCCTATTAGTCCGAGAGGGTCATTATTCCGAAAATGGTTAAAGTTATAGTTTCGTCAATTTACGTTAAAATTAGAGTTAGGGTCAGGGTTATGTTCAGTGGCGGCACTATGGGGTAGGGGGGGGGGGGAGGGAGAAATATTTCTCTTGACCCCCAAATAAATAAATTCATGACCCATTCCTTCCGAAGAAAAAGGCTAAGTTCCCTGTCCTCACGTGCAAAATTATCAAATAACATCGGCAGCTACACATTTCTGAGCTTAATGCCCGTAAGAATCTCATTACGTCATCGATAGTGGCCAATTGCCACGCCCATTTAGCACAGAAACAATGAAATATAAGTTTTTAAATCAGCTATATCTAGCTTTTCCGTCGTTAACTTTTTTCCATAATGTAAAACCCAAATAAAGAGTTTATGTTTTGGGTCAAATTATTTAACCCTTTGCACTATGCCACTCTTTTGCAAGAACAATTATTTTCCTTGCAACCTGTCATTTTTGCCTATACTTTTGCGTGTGGAGTTTGTGTACATCCGGTTATCTTATATCGTTGAATGTGGCAACTTGTCGATGTCACGTGCGCATTTATAAAAGCGCATTTATATTATATAACCGAAGTACACTGATGATATAGCCCCGTATGCTGTGCCGTAAAAGTTTTGAAAATTTGACACTAGAAGACTACCATTTCACGCTTAAAAACGCTTGTTAAACCAGGATTTAAAGAAAAGCAGTGTGCTTTTACTGAAAAAAATATTTAAAATGAATTTTTTAATTTGGCCGCATACAATAGAGAGTAGTTAGTAGCATTATGTGTGAAAAGAGCTGCGCCAATAGCTGATATAATATATATAACAATGGAAAGTTAATCATACCTTAATTTACATTGCTTATCTTCTCCACTTTCAGTCACAGTAGATCCAACGATTGCGTGTCCTATCACTCCGAATGGAAGCTTTTCGTCCGTGTGATACCTTAAGTACTACGTATAAGTACTCCTATTCCTAGTACAGCACTTCCAGAAACTAGCTATTCATCCAAACAAATCCAACAGTTAAACTTCAAATAAACTTTCTGTTTGATTTATGGACATTCATCGTGTTCATTGATATGTGAAGTTCGGCGATTCCACGGTTTGGTAAATTTCTGGCAAAGTTTGAATAATTCATGCAGCGAATTGGGAAATATGCTTTCCAGATGTCTGTTATTTCTACGCTCACCTGTAATGGGTTTGAGCAATCTTAATTCCAAAGATAGTCACCTGTGAAGTAAACTTGTTATATTTATTTAGATATTTATATTTGACATTGGGATATTGTAAGTTTGGACTGCTAAAAATTAAAATTATATACACTCTAAATTACAAGGATTAAAAAATAAATCTTTAAGGTTGTAATTATAGATTTGAAGTTTAAATCTTAAAGATGTATTGAATTTTTAATCTGTAAAATATAATTTTAAATTTAATACTTGATTGGTCCCTAATCACATGCTTTAGGATTTATTTTAAATCCTTGAAATGTAAAATGTAACCCTAGTGTAGTTGGGGGTTTGACGGAAATAATTTATTTCAGGGCAAGTTTTTAATTTGATTGATTCTTTATGTGATTGTGATGTGGCATTTATTGCAAGTACGTTGATAAGGGACCCAATGTTGAAGATCTGACCTGTATTAATTTCTGGATAAAAAGTAATGACAAGCTTATAATGAAATAATTGACATATTCAATATCAATTTTGTCTCTTCAAGGGGAAAATCCGATGACAAATTTATGTAATATTGAACAATGTCCCTTATTTGACCTTTTCAATAAATAAATAGATCTTATTATTTTATTATATTATTTATTATTTATGGTCTTTATCTATGGCGTTGCCTTTTTTAAAGACAGTTCTTGTTCGAGTTAAGGCATGACAAAAAATAAACATTGACATCTCAAGAATCACTTAAGGTTAGCAACTATTTTAAAATGTTGCGATTTGGTAGTACACAGCATCTTGCGGATGGTAGTGAGCTTTGGCAAAAATTACATTGATCATTTCATAGCGAGCATGCAGAAGAATTCAAATATCAGAGATATACTTTGGTAGGTCCTGTGGTTCTTGAGTTATGTTGTAAAGAGGGCTGAAACAACAATACTTTTATAAAACGTACATAGCTCATTAACAACAATAAATCAAGCAAGTTTTCAAAATATATGATTTGAAGAATGAACTTTTGCAAAACATCAAAGTGTTGTTTTTGGCTGCTTCGACCACAATACATCGTGTACCATTAACACCTGGAGAATTGGATGCAATATTAAGAATTCCGGAGCGACGGATCACTAATCATTGGCTTTCAACTTTAGCTGACTAGCGCAAACAAAGTGTATTTACATGTTATTATTTTTGCAGGTTTTAATTTCCATTTCATTGGAGATCTATTCATGAAACTTTTAGGGGCCACAAACTTTTGCTAAGTAAAAATGACCTAAATAATAAAGCACAAATCAATTCTGTGAAGGGTTTTGAAAACTTGATAACTAATTGTATTTGGGTAAACAGGCGCAACGGTAAATTGCACTAACAATGACTTCGCATGTAAATAGGGCTTCGCTTGAAATGGAAAGCAGTAGAATTTGACTATAATTCCAAAAACAAGACGAATTTGTCGAATTAATTTTATACAAAAACATTAACTGAAACGTAGTATTGAATAGTACCACCCAATGAATAAATATTTTACAGTCTGCGTATGGTGAAGATGGGATTTAGTATAGGTTATAGTAATTGATTCGAGTAATAATGTGATTCCAGTAATAATAATTCCAGTAATTGGAATCAGCGGCACAACTTTAAGGGGATATAATTAACTTAAGGACAGACTTGGGATCATTAAGCATCACGGAATTGTTTGACACCTAAATTCCATACGAGAAATTTATAAATCCTTCTGAAACATGGTTGAACCATTTTATACATATTTATTTCAAGCAAGCCAAATGTTACATCGTGTATTTTATTTAGCAAATAATGCTGCCCATTCTTTCGATAATAATGTATAACTAAATATATGAAATATGATTAAAATAGATGCATTATGGCATTGGGTAGTTGAGACACGAAATTAATCAAGACACAACATTAGTCTTAACAATCCGCAGCACTCCTTAGTTATACAACTACATGAGATGCCAAAAACATAAACTCCAAAATAACGAATTTACTTGTTATCACCGTCCATTTCAAACTTAGTAATTATGGTGGTCTTGGTAATAGTAGATTAGTACTAAAGATACCGTTGTAGATTAAAAGTATGGCATCGAACTTCTTGTAGCTAAATAGTGTATTATGATATTAAATAACCACAGTGACATCATCTAAATATCAAGTAAGCGTTTATTTATTTCTATTAGAATATCAAATCTACGACATCGCATCATAAATGTTACCATATTGACTTTAATCATAAAGCATAGGGTTAATCGATACATATTGATAAAGGTAATCCACCTTAAATGGATGACTACATTTGTCCCTTACTTTGATGTAAACCATTTATCTGATTACTAAATCATATCTTTATCAAGACGCTTTATCAAGAGGAGAGGAGAGAGAGGAGAGGAGAGGAGAGGAGAGGAGAGGAGAGGAGAGGAGAGGAGGAGGAGAGGAGAGGAGAGGAAAGGAGAGGGGAAGAAAGGAGAGGGGGGATGAGAGGAGAGGAGAGGCGAGGCGAGGCGAGGCGAGGAGAGGAGAGGAGAGGAGATGAGAGGAGAGGAGACGAGAGGAGAGGAGATCGAGAGAAGAGAGAGAGAGAGAAGAGAAGAGAAGAGAAGAGAGAGAAGAGAAGAGAAGAGAGAGAAGAGAAGAGAAGAGAGAGAAGAGAGAGAAGAGAAGAGAGAGAGAGAGAGAAGAAGAGAAGAGAAGAGAAGAGAGAGGAGAGGAGATGAGATCGAGAAGAGATCGAGAGAAGAAGAGAAAAGAAAGAAGAGAAGAAGAGAAGAAGAGAAGAGAAGAGAAGAGAAGAGAAAGAAGAGAAGAGAAGAGAAGAGAAGAGGAGGGGGGAGGGAGGAGAGAGAGAGGAGGAGAGGAGAGGAGAGGAGAGGAGAGAGGAGATCGAGAGGAGAGGAGAGGAGAGGAGAGGAGAGAGAGAAAGAGAGAAAAAGAAGAAGAAGAGAAGAGAAGAGAAGAGAGAGAGAGAAGAGAAGAAGAAGAGAGAAGAGAAGAGAAGAGAAGAGAAGAGAAGAGAAGAGAAGAGAAGAGGAGATGGAGAGAGGGGAGAGGAGGAGAGGAGAGGAGAGAAGAGGAGATCGAGAGAAAAGAAGAGAAGAGAAGAGAAGAGAAGAGAAGAGAAGAGTGCAATTGAGAGATCAATAGTGAACAGGAGATATTGAGGGAAAAGGTGAAAGAGAGAATAATTGATGGAAAGAGCCTCAGCAAGGCAAAGAGACATGGTGTAAGAAAAAAAGAGATGGTATCATGTATTCTTGATCAAAAATTAGACAGGCATAGAACACATGCGTGATTTGTTAGACACGAACGTTAGAACGATCGGCCCTTGTGAATTATGCGTGATTACTCCAGCATACAAAGCGCGGGGACTCTGTCTGTTGGTGCGCTATCTGTACCTCTTTAAATCTAGATGCTTAAGCCAATGGATCGGTACCAATGACTTTCAAAGCCTCAAACGTTTCGATGGCAGTATCATCAATCAATGTCTCGGGCAGCAGAAATCCATATTCTCCCTGATCTCGTACTTCTACACGATATGGGTATTTCACGCCCAATGTGCCGTATGCGTAGTCTTCGGATACCCCCGATTCAGAATCTGTCAAACATGACATAAACAATATAGTTTTACCCACGATTTATGTGAATATAACACCCAATAATGTTAAAAAAGGAGTTTTTTTGACGCCGCGGTTTTCTTTGGTATGTAAAGCACTAACCGGCTTGATTCGATTAAGAGGGCGACAAACAAGTTACTTAGCGATCTGGATCTTTTTGACCGAGTCTTATGTATAAGGTATGGTTTAATAATTCAGTATGCTTTTGATTTTAACTATATAGCGAACATTTTCACATCTTGCGGAAATGTTCATACAATTCTGGTGCCGCCACTGCCCAGTTGAATTGTTACTTACTTCCATCCCAACTTCCTCCTATAAAGTCATAAAAGGTTCCGTAAGGTACTTCTAAAGCAGTTAAAGCCCGTCTCGCCAAGGCGTCCTATGTAATATCAATGAAAATAACGAAACATTTTAATGGAAATGGCAATTCAAATGGACACAGGACCCAAACAAATCACAACAAGCGACAGATGTTGAAACTGTTAAATTTTGGGAAACAGGTTTTGTTTTTCGGACAAGAATCCCTTGTCATCACGTCAATCGAACACAGAAATACAAACCTGGACTCCTTTATCTGGTTGTGGAGCATCTTCTTCGAACCACACATATCCCCATGGGTAATACCAATCCTGACCATAGCTTTGGAAATCGATATATGCAGCAATGGTGTTTCTATTTTGTAGTTTGGTAATCCAACTGTGAATAGCGTCCAATTCAAAGCTGCTTAACGGTCCCTCTCCAAAAAAT
This sequence comes from Amphiura filiformis, assembly GCF_039555335.1. Lineage (NCBI taxonomy): Eukaryota > Metazoa > Echinodermata > Ophiuroidea > Amphilepidida > Amphiuridae > Amphiura > Amphiura filiformis. The sequence goes on along the minus strand of NW_027305490.1, from coordinate 1,376,293 downwards.
CGATAATCACACGGATGAAGTGATCCACCATATCCTATCAGATCAGTCGAGCAACAACAACATAAAGTGACAACTAGTTTAACAAGGCAATAATTGAAATTCGCCGTCGAAGTGACGCAGTTAATCGGATTAACTACCATAGCCATAGATGAATACAATTTTGACTATATCGCCTTGCACTACAACGTTCACGCGGTACCGATGCATTGATCATAGGTGTCAAAGAAAGGCTGATCACTCGCACTTGTAAGATTAGTATCTTTGAGAAGAGCGGTATTGTATTCAATCTATGTTTGCTGACATACACAGGTGATTAATGCAATCTGCTTGTAGTGCAGGGCGATCTATTCAAAAATTGTATTCATCTTATGCTATGGTCCGATTATGACGTCACTTCGACGGCAAATTCTTTACGGCCAGTTAAAAATTTATGCCGGGGGATGACAGAAATGAAAAGAACAGTCAGCCGCCTGGACAACCAATTCTTTAGAAATGCTTAGTCGCGCTAAAAGTCGATCGATACATGTAAAAATCAGCACAATTCAGAGATACACCTTTTTGCTATGAAATTTATTTTCTCGGTCAAATATAAAGCAATATTTTTTTTTTTCTTCAGTAATGTCAGTTAAAAACTTGGTGCTTGGATATACATTTTTTTAAATCCTGGTGTTAAAATTAAGCATCAAATTGTGTCTTTTAGTGTGATATTTTGATTTTTATAGGCCTTGAATTCGCCTGCGAGCTTTTTACGGAATTCATGTTTTAGCGTCTCAAACTAATATAGTTTGCTAAAGAAAGATATTTCCCACCTCTGTAAAGCACATCGTGTGGGTCTATATGTTATAGTTTTGTCAGAATTTCCGTTTTTGTTTTACCCTTTTTCCATTCATGCTCCGAAAATGTCAAACTAAGTAAAAGTAGGTAATGGTGAGTACTTTTATCTCGAGAGCAACCAGCAGAAATAGTCGATATTTCCTTTGTTGTTATCCAGGTCAATTTTTCATTGAAAGCAAATTGCCCGACCAGCGATTAAATCCCCAATTGGGTGTTCTGGTTAAACATGATCAGTAGGAGCGCTATAGGTCTGGGAATTTCTTTGCTATATTGAAGTTCTGGCAACACTATAGCCATGCCGGTATTCCTATTAAACCCAGGGATATCGATCCACAATGCTAGTACTAGCCTTAGATTTCACGTGTTGATTTTGAAATTTTTTCAGCCGACAGTGAAAGATGGTGAAATCAAAACGGAAATTCTGACAAAACTATGATATATCGCTCACGGTGATGTGCGTTAGAAAGTTGGGAAAAATCCTTCATTAGCGAACTATCTTACTTTGAAAAGCTAAAGGTTGATCCAAAAAAAAGGCTCGCGGGCAGAGTTTAAGCCTATCAAAATCGAAAATCTTACACTCAATGACTACATTTCACGCCTAAGTTTAACACTAGGATTTGAAAAAAAAATACAGTATCAAGCACTACAGTTTTTTCTGACATTTACTGAAACAATGAAAAGGATTGCTTTTCATTTGGCCGAGAAAATTAATTTTACAATGAAAAGGTGTAACGCAAAATTTAGCTCATTTCAACACCAAATTCGATCGTTTGTATTGCCTCATTAAATGACTGAGTGAGCCTTGCAGAACAAAAGAATCGGTTGTCTAGGCTGCTAACTGAGAAAATCATCAAATTATGTCACGTTCTTTTTTGTCCATTCAAATATTTCACGTCCCTTCAAACAATTATTTCAGATCCCCCAAGGCCTCACAAAATTCTCCCCCTTGACATAAACAGATAAATATTAATAGATCCAAGATTCTTTACAGTTTCAGACATGATAAACTGCGCCTTGTTAAGCTGTGGTCCTTAAATAATGTTATAATTTAGACAAAGCCTATTACGACATTAAGATGATAAGCCAATTTTTGCATGTTTTACTCCCCCATTTCTTTCACAGGTTTTGTCACCAGCACCTATAATGAAACACAGAGATAAAGAAAGATAGAGACTGGATCGCGTCTGACGTCACTGTCAAATTCTCTACGATCCTTGATTGGTTGAAAGTAAAGGGAGTCTCCGGCAATCATAACATTATGTCTTATAATGTTAGAAGAATTAATTATCAAGCACGAATCACATGGTTTTATTTAAAACAAATTCATATTGACCATAAGAACGAATAAAAACAGTCGGCTCTCAACACGCGATATTCAAAATTCCCGCGCCGGAATTGTCTAAGTGCAATGACGTAATGGTTTTTTGTGCTCAATTGTCGTCACCTTTCATTGTATTACTGGGACGTCATTGCACTCGACAATGTCGGCGCCCGGGAATTTTGAATATCGCGTGTTGAGAGACGGGTGTTTTATTCGTTTTTATGGTCACTATGAGTTTGTTTCAAATAAAAACACGTGATACACGCAAGCGACTCGTATGAAAAAAAACCCGCCTGTTGATCAAACTTGGAATGAACTGCATTGATGCCCGCATTTAAATATGTAATCGTTGATTTCTTCGCAACCAGTCAACTGAATCAAATAAATTTTGCATATAATGCAAAAATGAGCTACGCGCTACATTTTAAATTTTTTGATTCCGACGTCTATTTCTCGACTTATGTCTAAATTCATTCACCCGGTAGTTCATTAGTTCATTAAAGTTAATTACAATCTGAATTTTTGAGAATAATTAAGGGATTCCACGCTAGCAAATGTTACAATATTGCTTTAAAAGAGGTATATTACAATTCTGTAAGGGGCTTGTAACGTAAAAATAGAGTTCGCTTATTACCTCCCCACTGGTACGCGTAATTGAAGTTCAGGTTGATGCCCCAGCAGGTATGGTACGAATGTGGTTGCCAATTCTTGGCCCACAAACGGTCCTGTGCAAAAAAAAGAAGTGTACATTAATGTTTTAATCTTTTTATTACAAATGTATCTATGACATCATTTTAAAATAATATAAAACCTTAAACACGAATAAATAGTCAGTTTAATGCCATCTTTGGTCTAAGTAATATTATTAGATTAATCTGATACCCTTATGCCTATCCTAACACTATCCCTTGAGGGTCAATGAGGGCGCTGTCACGGAGCTAGACGACTTTTAATTTCGCGGGATTTTTAGCTATTTAAATCCTTTATTTTTCACCTTTCCTCCGGCTATGCTGGTCTTTTATTGCATTTTTAAGCATTTATATATGTTTGCGGATTCGCATACTGGTTTATTGTTCATCGTTACTGTGTTTTTATGACAATTTTAAACAATTTCGTGAACACTGAAATAGTTCTGTATGTGAAATCAGCCATCTTGTACATAGTCACTACAGTTACATCGTACTCGACGTGTACTATTCTATTGATCTAAGTGCAAAGTTTTTATCAGCCTGGATATTTAGTATGAAGCTTACAATTAGTTATTTTGTTGTTGGATTGGTGCTCACTTTGGCCCGTATTGGGAACACTATGGACTACAAGACTGTAAGTACAACTGTAGACTTAAGATTTGCCAATTGTGAAGATGATGTGATTTTTGGTACTACAAATGATCTTCTTGGAACTACTATGCTCTCAGGTAAACAATTCATCAAAACTCTCAAAAACTCAAGAGGTCTATCACGGACAACCCGTTTAGCCCTTTGGATTCGGATCAGTCACTGAATGATGAGCAACTACTTGCTACATCATCCCCAAAGTTAAACAAAGGCAAAACCAAGAGATTTGACTCTGCTCGCACTCCTAAAGAAAAGCAACCAAATAAGATTAAGCCAGAAAAAAAAGACTAGAGCGAAGAAACTCGCCATTTTAAACATAAACTTTCAAAGTATAAAAAACAAAACAATTGAGTTCCTGTCAATTCTACATGAACAAAAGCCAGACATTGTTATTGGCACCGAAACTTGGCTAAACAGTTCCATCCTTGATGCCGAGTTATTTCCACCTGAGTATACCATCTTTAGAAAAGATCGTCCTGATGGCTGGGGAGGAGTCTTGATAGCCGTCAAAGGCATCTCCTGTCATCTTCTTGATGATTTGAATTCTGACTCTGAATGTATTTGGGTTCGTGTTGAATGTGGCCCAAAGAAAAAAGTGTATGTTGGGGCATTCTACAACCCTGACACCTCGCATGAACCAATTGATTTGCTGAATTTGTCTCTCTCCAAACTCCACCAGAAAACTAAAGGTAAATGTGAAATATGGCTAGGAGGTGCTTTTAACCTCAAAGACATAAATTGGCCTGATCAGTCTGTTAAAACTGGTAGCAATTTTACTGACATCTGCAACTTCTTCAGCTTCGATCAACTTGTTACCGAGCCAACCCGGAAAGATATCTACTGGTGAACTCCCAGATGATTGGACTACTGCTAATGTGTCTCCCGTTTTCAAAAAAGGCAGTAAAAGCGATGCGAGTAATTATCGTCCTATATCGCTCACGTCCGGTTTGTGCAAGTGTCTTGAACATGTTATCCATCGCCATATAATGTACCACCTTGAGCGTCACAACATACTTACTGACTGCCAACATGGCTTTAGGAGACGTAGAGATTGCGACACCCAGCTACTCACTACAGTGGATGCTATCGCGAAATCAATCGAAAAGGGAAAGCAGATTGACGCAATTTTATTAGATTTTTCTAAAGCGTTTGATCGCGTCCCCCATCAAAGACTTCTCCTGAAATTGTGACACTACGGTATTACTGGAAATATTTACAACCAGATCTCAGGGTAGTTCTTGAAGGAGAATGTTCTACATCAGCAGAAGTTTTATCAGGTGTGCCCCAGGGCACAGTCCTCGGCCCGCTACTGTTCCTCCTTTATGTGAACGATATTCCTTCATATGTATCTTCAAAAACCAGGCTTTTTGCAGATGATTTATTTATGTATTATTCATTAGGCATTTCAACAAAAATATACAGCACAATTAGACCAGCAAGCAAGGGCTGCCAGGGCCCAACAAAAGTGGCAAATTAAGCACTGACATCTAAGAGATGAGTGGACCCCACCCTTACAAGCTGGTCATGAAAATAAAGTATTGCACTATAAATACACATAAAAATTACAAAGATAATTAACACATTAAAAGTACAAACATTTTTAAACACAGCACTATGATAAAAGCATGAAGATACAAGAGACACAATATATTGCACTTCGCCAAGCAGGATAAAACACACCACAACAAATGATGGGCTATTGTATAGAGAAGTTAATTCCTCGTCAGATGCTGCCTCTCTTCAGAGTGACCTGGATGCCCTGTGTAGATGGGAAAGTGAGTGGGAGATGAAATTCAACTCTGACAAGTGCTTTGTCATGCGCATGACCACCAAGAACTCAGCTATCCACCCTTATGAAATCAATGGCAGACCTCTGCAGACTACAACCAACCACCCATATCTTGGGCTTATCTTCAGCAGTGATTGCACCATGGTCATCTCACATAAATAAGATCACCACCAATGCCAAGCAGACCACTGGTATTATCAGAAGTAATTTCAAGTCTTGTAGCAGGTATGTGAAATCACGCCTTTACCAATCTCTGGTTCGCCCGAAGCTGGAATACGGTGTTTGCGGTTGGGCTCCATTTACTGAAGGAGAAAAGAAACAGCTTGAAGGTATACAGAGATTTGTAGCCAGAATGTGTTGTAACAACTACAGTAGGAAAGCTAGCGTGAGAGCCATGCTTCAAGAACTCGGATGGCCACTGCTTGAAGCTAGACGCACAATAGCCCGGCTCAACATGCTGTATAAGATTACCCATGAACTTGTGGATGTGCAACATGAACTCAAATCTCAAACCAGAACCCACCGGAGATCCCACCAGTATTCATACCACCGGGTTCATGCCAAGTCTAAGGTCTACAGTACCAGTTTTTATCCATCAACTATTCCCCCATTGGAATGATCTCCCAGAGGCCATCATTAATGTGACCCAAGTAGAGCAATTCAAGACAGCCGTCGCTGATCATCTTGTTAAGTTGGAAAGCAAAACTACGTCATCTGGCTCCGCGACTCGTCCAAACGATACAGATCCTTTAACATACGCTACTGTATTAGGGTATTAGGGGTACCTATACATGGTTTACCGGCAAGTGAGTCATTTCTGAATGCAATCATGCATTATGAAAAGAAATATAATTTCCTCGGCGTCAATGTGACTCGAGCATAGGTTCGTTATTTCGTTGTTTATGAATCTAGGTCTTTACCTGACGTTGTTTACGGTCTAACTTTCTCCATGTTCTCTGAGACTAGCTGTGCCCAATCGTACGTATAGGAGAGACAAAACAGTCTATTAAGCTCAATTCAGCCAGTACCGGAGAGAAAGCTCCAACGAAAACCTGGACTCTGCAGTCTTCACCCACTCAAAACTCTTTGACCACCAATTCAAACCTGACGACATTGTCATCTTCGAAGGAGGAGAGGTGGTTTGAGAGTGGAGTTAAAGAATCTATCCGGGAAAAGGCCGAACAGCCAGCACTCAATAAAAAGGGAGGTCTCCGATTCCTGCTATCGCACGCCTGGGACCCCACCGTGAAACAACTCCTCGCCGATTACCATCACGTGACCAAACCATCAGTCAAGTCTCTGCACAGTCTGATGAAGACCCAGCGAACGGGTTGCAACGTTACTGAAAAAATCGTTGGTGAGTCCAGAATTTGATTCATATTTTGTCTATGATTGAACTTGCTTTTATACTTCTCAACACGGATTATGTCGGGACCCAGCGCTAATCTCCTTATCATATCATTTTGAAACTAGCTATACGTTTCAATTAAGCCCAATATTCTTACGACGGTTTATCATTTAATAAAGGCTCAATTATTAAAGTTAACGTAAGCTTTGTCAATTTCATATTTCCATTTTACAACATAAGTGTAATGAAACACCAATTCTTTCTTTCCCTACTTCTCTATCTTTCTCCTCTCCCCTCCTGTTTCCACTCCCTTCCCTTCCCGTCTCCATATTCTCCCCTCCCTTACTATCTATCATTACTCTCTCAGTCTTGACACCCTTTTATAATACCCAACTCGGGGGGGTACTCATATACTGAAGGGGTATCAAAAGTTTTAGAAATCGCCCAGAAGTGAAAGAGCTATATCAATGAAATTTTGTCAGTGCAATCACTGGTCCTTATGTACATTATGGTCCAAAAATGGTCTCATAGGTATGTTTACTTTTTTTACAGGTGGCACTAGATGCCAATAACCCGCTGCCCCAGTTACTGCGCATAAACTGCAAGATTGAGAAAATTGAGGCAAGCAGCATTATTAAGATCCTGCTTTTGAAGGGTTGCAGTGCCTAGAAAATTGATGATGAAATGAAAGTTATCTTCGGTGGTGATTGTGATATGTCACTGTCGCTCTTTGGAAAAGGAATTTTTATTTCATCACAGATTTTCTGGGCACTGTAACCCTTAAAATGGAACTTAATCATACTACATGCCTCAATTTTCTCCATTTTGCTGTTTATGCGGTAACATAGGCAGGTAGTGACATCTAGCTCCTGTAAAAAAAGTAAACATACTTATGAGACCATTTTTGCACCATAGTGTACATAAGGACCAGTGATTGCACTGACAAAATTTCATTGATATAGCTCTTTTACTTCTGTGCGATTTCTAAAACTTTTGATACCCCCTCGTATAAAGGTTGTAAGCATCCGCGTGAATTGAATTTCAAAAATGACCCTAAGCGATGATATCGACATTTTGGCCAACTAACCCTAAACAAGGATTTTACTCAAATAAAACCACCCTAAGCGAGGAATATTGGTTTGAAATTTCCCCTAAACAAGGAGATACATTAACCAAACAACCTAAGCGAGGGATTGCATTGAAATTTGCCCCTTAGGCATTGCGTGTGTTGGTATGAGTCTCATTCAGTGATGATGATCGGCTATTCAAGGCGCTGTTGAAGTCGGCTCCGAATTGTTTTAAAATCTGGTGTGTAAAATCGCTCGGAAACCGCTCTTGTGTGCCGAATAAGAAAGGAATAAGGAATAAGAAAATTTAAAAACTACCCTTCTTCCCGTAAAATGAGTGGTTTGAGACCCTAATCGCGGATTCGCGCGGATCCTCGTTTTGCATTTCAAAACCACCCTAAATCCGCGTTTTCTTTCACGCGGATGTTTACAAGTGGCCCCGGGACCCAACTCCCCTCCTAGGCACTCCCATCCACCCTCGTGGCGTTGTCAGGGGTTTTCGTTTAATAGGGCATGGGGAGGTGGCTTTCAATTGACAAAAATGGGCAAAAAAGGCCTAAAAACGTAAAATATCACTGGGCCAGCATCCCAGAGGGAGATGAGGGTCAAGCAGGAGGGTAATATGTCCCATGGGGAGCTGTCACTCCCTCTTGTCTACCGCCACTGCACCTCCATATCTACTTCCAGCCTCCTTCTCCTCCTCTCTACCGCAAGGCAACTGTTTTCACAGGGACGGCAACTTCTTGACGCGGAACTATTCCAAAAATGACAATTGCACGCGTACCTAACGACACAAAAGGACTCCGAAGGTGGGGAATTTTTCCATCGCTGGTTTATGCGGCAAGTATTTTCAAAGGCTCAAATCAGTGATTTGCGTATCGCGAGGATCGTATAAATCATCAAAATTCAGGTTTTGGCACTTTTGTTCCTGTCATAGATCTGTTTATTTTTGGCTTTTGCTCCATGTGAGGTGCATCGACTGGCTCCCCGGAGCCACGTGAGTGTGTCTCACATTATTTGGTCTGTGTGCGCGCACAGTGGTGTAGCGTGGGTCATCCATGATTGACCATGATTGGATTATTAATATTATGTACGGATATTTATTTATGCTTGATATCAAATGTGTTCCTGATTTGTATTGAATTATACTTGAATTGGGCTCTTGCTCAAAAAACTGGTCACGGATTTTTCACAGAAAAATGTCTCATAGTGTGAGGTGTACTGACTGGTTCCCTGGAACCATGTCGGTGGATCTCACATTGTTTTGGTATGTGTGCACGCAGTCACTTCCTGGTTAATTGGGATGAGGCTGGGTGCACTCAGTCTGACCATCTATTTGATTATTTTGTACTGTATTTATTTGTTATTTTCTGTTTTCTGTATTGAACTATACTCTGGCTCTTGCTGCACCTGAGGTGCACTGACTGGCTCCCTCAAGCCATGCCAGTGGATCTCACATTGTTTGGTCTGTGTGCACGCAGTCACTTCCTGGTTGGGAAGAGGCTGGATGCACTCAGTCTGGTCATCTATTTATTATCTGATTATATTCCTGATACTTTTATTAATATTATTGGCTGAATGATAATAATTTGTGCTATGTTATTTTTATGTGAGGTATTGAGATATGTACTGAATTATATACTTATTTAGTTTTTCTGTTTTTGTTCCATGTGAGGTGCATCGATTGGCCCTTTTGAGCCTGGTCGATGGGTCTCACATCTCTCCTGATGTATCCGCATGCAGGAAGTGACTGTGTGCAGGGAAGTGACTGGGTATTATATTATAAATCGGCCTTTAATTTGCCTTTTAAAACTATAGTTTTACCTCTATACAGAGTTGTTGGGACTATACTAGTGGGGGAAGTAAAAAAATGATAATAATAACTTCCATGTACCCCTAGAAATCAAAATGGTGCACCCCTATTATATTATAAAGCACTATCCACTTACAGTCGTCCATGTGAAGTCGTAACCATCTGGGTTAACTACTGGGATAATATACCAGTCATAATTATCTACCATAGCTTGTACTGTAGGATCAAATGTATACATCGTTGCCATCTGAAAACAAATAATAATAATAATAATAATAATAATAATACTACTACTACTACTACTACTACTACTACTACTACTACTACTACTAATACTACTACTACTACTACTACTACTACTACTACTACTACTACTACTAATACTACTACTACTACTACTACTACTACTACTACTACTACTACTACTACTAATAATAATAATAATAATAATAATAATAATTATAATAATAATAATAATAATAACACCCCCATTCCCTACAAACTATGTGTATATAACACAAAATGCAAGGTGGAATATTTTGCGTTGTATTGCATTAAACCTCAACTCAGTAGTGACCAAAACAATTAAGAGTTCAACTGCGCATAACATGTGACAGGCTTATCACTGTTATAGTGCTACATAGGATGACTAGAAATAATAATAATAATAATAATAATAATAATAATAATAATAATAATAATAATAATAATAATAATAACAATAATAACAATACTAATAATAATAATAATAATAATAATAATAACAATAATAATGATAATAATGATTAGAATAATAAGTTTTTGTGTCTCCTATTCAAATTTATAAAACATTAGGATGGCACGAGTAAATCATGTCAACAGTAATCATGGGAATCCTTTTTGATGTGGATTTACTAATATGGTCAGTAATTTATTTCAAACTGCAACCTTGCCTAGATACTTCACTATACTACTGTGAATTCGTGAATTAAAAGTTACATACTACTCCCTTGAATACATTCATTAGGACTGTTCCATGAAACTAGATTTTTTTCATATACTACGTAAGTGTGTTTAACCTGGATTAGTATATTAAACAAAAGACAAAGATAAATAAATAATATAATAAGATAATCAGATCTATTTATTTACTTAACATGTCAAATAGGGTACATTGTTCAATAATATGTGACCCGGCAGCACAAATGAGCCGTAAATTCCCTAAATTGTATTCTGAGTTATGGTGTAAAATGTGTACGAAGGTCGTATTCATCGGTAACTTAAGCTGGCCCGACATCAGACTCATTTTGATAGTCAAAAACTAATCAATAATCCTATTGTTGAAGTGGATAATAAGCTTCTACCTTAGATGGCTATAGAACTTTTAATAGCTCTGGTCTTTGTTTGCTTTTGCTAAATCTTGTTCAAGTGGTGGGTTACCAGGCATTGTATTTTGTACAGGTATGCATAACCAACAATTAACAATGAGAGAACTAGTCTTTCTTAAACCTCGTTGACTTGGGGATGATTTGAAATGACCGCCAATTATGACTGTTTGATATTTATTGCCGGCAATGTGGAAAAAGAGACACATGTAAAAACGTAAAGAGCTATCATTTTGTTGAAGGAGCAAAGTTTAACAAACCATAACCCCGCTTCTGGATATCGTTTGAAGTCAAATGATATACCATTTTTAAGTTTATGATGTTTATTTTTAAACACGAAATAAAACAAAATTGACCGGGGAGGAATTTACGGCTCATTCGCCGTGGACGGTCACATATACATGTAGAAATTATGCCCGTAACAAAGGCCCAAAATAGACAGTACACATATCTCCATCACGGTCAAAATATGCAATAAGTTTTCGTTTTCATTTCATCTCATTATTTCGGCTTATAATGATTGAAACTCACCCATAGACAATACCGGGTGGAAAAGAAATCGGTGCAAATTCAATCGGGGATGCGATTTGATCCCCAACGGACCTCTGAATGTGATAAGTGATAAGTGATCTTTAGAAAATAGTTGATTATATTACCATGTTAGTCATATACATTAACATTGCAGGTGCTATCCAGTGATGTGGCTGAGAACCTCCTTGAAGGTATATGATTTGTGTTTTATTTCCACCAGAGCTGATCTAAGTAAATCAGAAATGAAATACACGTTATTAGTAAACATGTTAAAAATGCTAAAAATCAAATTCAGTGCACAAACTAGATTCCTATTAAATGGGTGTTAAATAGGTGTTATTGGCTATTTTCTGACACCTGTTCTTTACCGTTTGTTTATAGTTCCTGAGTATATGAGTATAGTTTAAGTTGACTTCATGAGATGTTGGTGATTTGTTTCAATGGATATACATAGAACATGTTTATCTAGCAGAGTAGCCAGGCTTTTAGTGTGAGGGGGCAAAGCCAAATTTTCGTCCCATTTGTCAAATGTTTATTCAATTTTTACTCATTTTAATGACACTTTCATACTCTTTGCTATCCATATTTTCATCCATGACAATTTTCTGTTGGGCAGTGCCCCTGGCTCCCACTGGCTACACCACTGCTGTTTTATCTACACATTAAGGGATGTGTAATGGGCGGGAACCTCTTTTGGATTCCAAAGGGACTGTGCCTGTAACAGACACAGCCACCAGAAGAGGACCAGCTCAGATCGCGCGCCAAATAAGTTAACAGTTCAGAAATTGCATTTTTTAAAAGCCTAAAAAAAATAGGCAGAGCTGGGAATCGAACCCGGGACTTCACTTTCATAAAACTCAGTGCGTTACCACTAAACCAACTGGCTATTAGCTGTGAGAAGTTTGATAGTAATCCTTGATATTGCTGAATAGAATAAATCAATACTGATAGGCCTATTTATCTAATGTACGATGCTATTCAAAATTAATAGACGTTCCATAAGGCCTATAAACTAGGAATATAATGTGAGATGACTATCAATCGAACAATAAATCAAGTTTTCAAGTTATCACCAATCAATAATAAACCGATGAATCATGGAATATTACTAATTTCATACTAACCCAGGAAACACAAAATGTTTTCGACATCATTCGCAAAAGGTTATAAAAGGTTGTCAGAAAACGTTTAAATGTCGGGTTATATAAAGGATACATCAATGGTATAAAACGTTTTTATAACATTAAATAACATTTGATGGTAATTTACTGCACAGCAAACACAAATGTTTTACAGAAAAAATGTCGGGTTATGTAAATGGTATAAAAACGTTTTAATAACATTCCAAAAACATTTTTGAAAACTTGGTACAAATCATTCTAACAGTTGAAAAAATATTTTGCAAAACATTGTTGTCCAAAATATTTACAATAACGTTTTTAAAATGTTTTCACGACCTTTATATAACCCGATATTTAAATGTTATTAAAACGTTTTGTAAAAAAAACATTTTAAGAACATTTCTGTGATTGCTGGGTGCAAATATTTTAATATAATGTTATTTAAGTGTTGACAAAATATTTGGTCCAAAATATTTGCAAAAATAGTTTACAATGACATTTCGAAAACATTTTAAAAATATTGTTGTAGTGTGTTTTCATACAAAACATTTTAAAACGATTTCATGACCTTTATATATTAAACCCGACATTTTAATGTTATTAAAACGTTTTTTAACTAAACCAAAACCCAAAATATAACTTATTTAAAACGTTTTAAAAACGTTTTTGTGTTTGCTGGGAATCTACCAAATAAATAAGTAAGTAAATAAATAAATAGGTTTAGGCCTAAATAAATAAATAAATAAATACATAAAGCAGAATGCAGTTAGTATTTTAGTTAGAAAATCCCAAACATTCTATTATAATTTTCTGCTATGCACACAAAGGACCTGTGCTTTTAATATCCGCGCCTAATCAATAATGGGTCTTTTACCATGCTCACACCATGTTAAACTACTGACTTTATCCCTGTAGGATTATCTACTGACCAGGTGCTAAACAAGTCAGTAAAGTGGATGCTTTTACAGTACCCAATCAAGTCTACATATCAAGGTCATAGCAGCGCATTTACAAAGTTTCCAACGTTTCCAAAGAAGTATAGTATAGATATTGACGCAAGCTTTGGTGCGGGAAACATAAAAACATACTCGCCAGCCGTGGCCTTTTTATGAGATTTGATACGGCGCGGAAGTCTATAGCTGTTCCAAAATCAGTTCCAGACCCGGTTTCCAGACGCAAATCTGTATGTTGTTACAAGGAATTCAAAGTAATTTTATCATCAAGTGACCCATATAGAAGAATACAACATCTACCGTGAGCCAATCTGCGGCCTGCAAAAGCCAACGATCAGGTAAAAATTCTAAAAGGAGCGTGACTAGATATTCGCGTTAATTTCATGATAAGCTTAAAACGCATTGAAAAGGCCAAATTGCAGTCACAAAATATATAATATCAGTAAATCACCAAAGCAAATGGTAACGTAGGTATGTGGAAAAGAACTGCAATAACAATAACAAACTATGTGCCAAAATAGTTGTCTTTGGCATGTCGCTTTTTTGGAATATCACATATCAAATTTTGGATTAACGCCCCAAAATTTAAAACAAACACGAACCTTCCAAAATACATACACATTCGCACTCGGCGGCCCAGTGACTACCTGCCTCTGTGATTTGGGATAACTCGTTGCTTCCTCTCTCCAGATACATGTACTTCAAGTTCGCCAATACCCACGCCTTAACACTTAAATAACATGCATAAAGATCATACTTTTTTACTTTAGTGTGGATAGGTTGTTTGTACAATAACTTACTTTTATTGCCTTGATATCACGTCCTCCATAAGTTTGACCAACGATTTCTTCAGTTGCTAAACTCTGCTGGGCAGTAAAGTCCGTCACCCACTGATTAATCTATCGGCAAAAAAAAGGTGCTATATCACCCAAATCTTAATCGCTCTATAAAAAATTCCACTGAAAGACCGACCTTATTGCATATAATCATTACTGCAATTTCACTAGGGACTGCGCGCCGAAAATCCCAACTTTTTCGATGTCTGTGTATCGCATCAGGGGCGACTACACCTGTTCCCTCTCACCCTGACTCCCACGGTAAGCACAAAAACACGGGCAACTGGGCAAACTACAATACAAATATACATGATACTAATAATATCGACATACATAATGATCGATTTGAATTTGATAAAATAATAAATAATAAATAAAAAAAGGTCCTCCGCTTCATCTGTTTGGAAAAAAAAAGGTATTTTGTTCTTACTTGGCCTTAAAATATATTGCTTGTATTATTATTGCATATCATAGGCCTATAGATCGCGATCGCTGTTGTCAAATTGTTCCGACAAATATATATGTCAACACAACACAACTTCGTAACCACAATAACTTTTTTGTTAAAGCCTTAATGTACGATCTTTTTTCAGAATATACCTTTATTTTTTTCAAAACCGATTTTTTGGCATATTTGTAATACTTACACATGTTCCAACTTACATCTATGAGCAAACTGTCAAATTCGCCCTATTTGTAGTAAAACGGGATGATTTTCTGTTGGTCCGACATATTATCATAACTTTTCAGATTATCTTAATCTCCTACGAACCCAGTTTGTACGAACCCAGTTTGGTTATGCTCTCTCCACACCTGTGGAGGGAACATAACCAAACTGGCTTCGTAGGAAACTAATTCTGAGGCCGCACTCGGCGTCTAATCCAAAGAGTGCGAGATATTACGAGTGATAGAGGTGAAGTTTATGATGTTGTTTCTTTGCAAATTTACAATGGTTTTCACGTCCAAATGTATTAGGAACTTTCATAATGATTGCATATTATCATTTTGGAAGAAAAAAAGAAAAATCTAAAAATTTAAAAAGATCGTACATTAAGACTTTAAAAGACGCGCGAGTACGTTGTTTTCATTGTATTTTTATTTCTAACATATTTAGTTCTTCAATTGTTTTTAGAAATTGATTCTATATTTTTCAATGGTTCAATTAAGGGATCTGGAATGAGCGTTTCGACAGTATTTTTTTGTGGGACATAAGAGCACATCAGACATATCGAATTGCATTCTGAATACGAAGAATGTCTTTCTGATATCAAATAATTTTCATTTTTGAAATTCACGATATAATACAAATTTTATGACAAATTATTAAAATTTGATATTTTTCACATTTTGATATATAACAGTCCTCGAAGTAAATTTCATAAATCTAATGATATATTCTTAAAGTGTATGTAGCTGGGAGGAAAAGCCGACGATCAATTGAAAATTTTGACCTTTCGTATTGAAGATATGGATTTTTTCCCCAAAGACCTAATTTTTTTGTGTGTTTTGGGGAAAAAATCCATATCTTCAATACGAAAGGTCAAAATTTTCAATTGATCGTCGGCTTTTCATCCCACCTACATACACTTTAAGTATAAATCATCAGATTTATAAAGTTTACTTCGAGTACTGTTAAATATCAAAATATCAATTTTAATCATTTGCCATAAAATGTGTATTACATTGCGAATGTCAAAAACTCAAAATTATTTGACATCAGGACATTCTTCGTATTCCGAATGCAATTCGATATGTCTGATGTGCTCTAATGTCCCACAATAAATACTGTCCAAACGTTCATACCCCATCCCTTAACTGTGCGATGCCAATCTGCATTTTTGATATTCAAGGGTCTCCACATAAAGGAATCCATGGGAGAATAATAAAAAAGAAGAACGAACAATCCTACACTTCTAAGTCAAATTAAACCAAAATGCAGAAAATCATGTACGATAAGGATACTAGAGGACATTCGTACCTCTTCAATGGTATGATAAATATTATAATCAAATCCAGCGCTTGTTTTAACACAGTCTTTACACCTCTCTGTTTCAATCAACGTTTGCACATCTTCAATATTAGTTGTGAAAGTTAGTCCTTGTTTAGCAATCTCAACTTTAGCATCTTCAAGGAGCTCGGGACTTGTCATAATATCTACGGGTCTGTCCACACCCGATGGCTCTTTCCAGAACTGAACCTACAGTACGTACAGTGAGAAAATCAAATAAATGATTATTTATATTATTTCCCTTAACGGTTATTTATATTATTTCTAAACTGGCCTCAAAAAGAAACTTATAATTTTTCACAAGGTCATATCTTAAAATCCTTAGATGAACAAAAATTACAAACAGGATAACTTCAATACTCTACTCTAAACACATGTCAATAACCAAGCAGTTGTCCAACTGACACAACAGTAAAATGCACTGACACGGAACAGCTTCCGGGACCACATTCACAGGCGAATAATTGGAACCCAACAAAAGAAATCTGTTGGGCTGTGAATTTTGGTCCAGGAAGGTGTTCCATGTCAGTGCATTTTACTGTTGTGTCAGTTGACAACTGCTTGGTTACTGACATGTGTTTAAGTAAGTATTGAAGTAATCCTGTGTGCAATTTTTATGGAGAGGATTTTAAGATATGACCTTGTGAAAAAATTATAAGTTTCTTTGAGGCCAATTATAAATACAGATTAATGGAAATGCAATTTGTTATCAGCAGCAGACCAGCAGTAAATTGATAAAGGTCAGCCCTTATCTACATTATTGTTTTATTGTATTCGTGCTTTTTCATATTGAAGAAACGATTGGTGGCAAATGATTATCATTAGTTATGCAATTATTCATCACCAGTATAAAGTGATAAAGGTTGGCTTTTTGGTTTTTCTTGGTTGAAATGAAAACGATAAACGATCATAGTGACCCTTATTCGTTATGTGAGAAATTGGATTCGTCTATAAATGATAATAATTGTATATAGACGAATCCAACGAGCCAAGTCATGGTCAGGATTTGGTCGGCCATCTTTGGGTAGCCGCTAGCACCAACCTGGTGTTTTGAACGCCCTATTGTGCAAATAAAAGCCGCCTAACACCTAGAGAAGATGCAAGGACGAGGAGGGTTAATAGAATAATACAATAGAGATAATTCCGCAGGTAATCCCGTCGCATCTATACATACATAGTCCTTTTATTCGCAAGTACATCCATTTGTAGTGTTTGATATGGTGTAGTTAATCCGATTATTATGTCACTTCAACAGCGAATAGACCATGTATATAGAAACTGTGTGTTTTGCCGAAGGGAACTGTAGGGCCTATTGTGTTGTAAACTTTAATCATTCTTTTGTCTACCTGTGTTTTTGCGGAAGATGTAAAACGGGTGATGGAACGCAGTTTAAAATTTCCGCCAAGGCCGAATCATTTCACATTTTGGGTGCATTGTAGCCGACGGCTACCCAACTAAAGGCTGCTAGACAGGTGTAGGAATGCGTGGATTCGGATTCGTCTATATAAAGGACCGAGAATCTCACCGATAGTACAAAGCGCGGTCAATGGAATGGATCTAATCTCTCTTTATGGTTATGATTCGCCAGCGAAGTGGTGACATAACTTCATGGTAACTGGATCACGCTCCTTTTGGAATTGGCAATACATGTAACATGTCATAGACTTGGTGTTGCGATCATTTTGATCGTGGTGCAGAACTCAAAAGCGTGATCCAGATGACGTGGTGATAACACGTGACACTTCACTGGCGAATAGGATAAACCTTGCTGAAATGAGTTAATGAATCGCATGTAATGTGTTTATAATTATTTGTTGTTATTTACCATATTAGAAAAGTCATCGTAAAAGGTTCGTATCTTGTCCAGCTGTTCTGCATCACGTGGAACTATACGAAGTACCTTGTAGCTGCAAAATAATAAAATGAATTGAAATTTTGCGAAAATGCTCTTCAAATTTATACCCTTGTTGACAGGACGAGAATAATACTTTACAACATAATACATAATACCAAAGAGCTTTCAATAGTCGTAGAGTAGCAATAGATGATGTAATGCTTTGTTCCTTTGATGCCGATTAGAAATTGCGACAGGCTATTCATAAAAGTGGTACCATTGTTTCAAACAAAGGAGTTCCGCCATTAAATTGGTCACTGATCCGGCATCATATTAACGCTTTACACAACAGGCGAGTATAAATAAAGTGACCACAATACAGTCATGTGTAAGGGCAGTCATGTGTAAAGTGGTACCATTGTACTCACGTATCCCAAATGTGCGCGTGTGCGGGCCTGAAGTCTATAAAGGAGGCTTAAGTTGTCGATATAATCTTTTATCACCCACCTGACTTCAGGCGCATTATTTAAATAAATTGAATGCTCCAGCTGATCGAT